>NC_057810.1:618487840-618713618 GCF_018294505.1 Triticum aestivum | reverse complement strand
GCTCGCCAGCGCGCCTCCCGCGCCTCGCCTCTTGAGTTGCCGCTGCCCCGCTCGCGCTCGCCTCCCGCGGTCCCGCGAACCTCCGCCCGACGCCGCCGCCTTGTCCTGCCGCCGCCGCCTTCTGCCATGCTCGCCGTCCCTCGTCGGCGTCCTCCCGAACCGTGCCGGACTCAGATCCGGTCGGAAGGGGGCCCCGGCGACCAGATCCGGCAGCCCCAGCTCCCCACGGCCTCCCCGGCGTCCTTGTACCCTCGCCGGAGTTGCAAGGCGCCACCGCCTCCTCGCCCTACCTCGCTCCCGATCGGGTCGGGAGGAGACGACGCGCCCCAGCGCCTCCCTCGTGGGCCGGCCCTCCACGGCCCAGCTCCGACCGGCCCAGCTCCGCCTCTCTTCGGCCCAAGGCCACGCTGGTGAGCCCTGCTGCTATCTCCCGCCCATGCGCTTTTTAGCTAAGTTGCGCTCATCCATTTTTCCCAGAAACTGCAAAGTCCCTGGTTTTTAACATTTTCATGCCATGTTCGTCATACCGTATCTCTGCACCCGTAGCTCCGTTTCGTGCGTGCAATATGTCAAATTGTTCGTCTCAATGAGTACATCATTTCATTCCATTGCATCATGTTCATTTGAGGTCATCTTGATGCCTGAATCATCGTTGTAAGAGTGCTTCATAATGTTTTCTGCTGTCTGTTATCGGAACGAGCTCTTTTGTCATTTTTGCCATGATTGATGTGTGCATCCTATGAGGTTGATTTCTTCATGTGTTTTGAACTATGCCATGTCTTCTTTACAGAGGTGCTTACCATGTATTTTTGTGATCAATGTGGTGACTAGCACAAGCATGCAAACTAGGCATCGTGATGTTGCTGATTTTAGTCCCTGTTCTGCTGTTATTTTCATGCCATGTAACTTGATGCTACAGAGAGATCCATGCTTATTTTGAGATAGTTCAGTAAGGGTGTTTTGAACATATGGTTATTGTCTATCCATTCATGCCCTTGGTTGCAATTATGGAGTAGTCTAGCATGTCATTTTCGTGCTCTACTTTTGCTTCAAAAAGTTTCCTCGCAGATTGTTTACGTGTTATTCAATTTGGCCAAGCTTGTTGTAGTTGATCCTTGCATGCTATGGACTTGTTCTTGACTTGGTTTGTTTCACAAACATGTCTTCTTGATGATGCTATGCTTATCTTGTCATGCAATGACTTGTGGTGAGTGAATCGAGCTTGTTAAGTAGGGTACATGATGTTGCTGTTTTGCTAGGCTGAATCTGTTATTTCGTGATGCTATATAAACATGTCGCTACTAATCATTCTATGCATAATCTGGAGATATTCTATAAACATGTTTTGATCTACATGTCATGCTATATCCATCCATGCCCCTGGTTGCATTTATAGGTTGCTGTAGCTTGTTGTAATCGTGCTCTAAAGTTGCTTCATAATGTTGCTGTCAGCCTGTTAACATTAAGTTCAGTTGCTTCCATGTGTTTTCCTAGTGATCCATGCACCCTATGAACTTGCTATTGCCATGCTTAGCTTCAAAAACATGCCTTATTACTGTTGGGTGCCTTGCATGCCATGTTATGATCTGTAGTGAGTTACACAAGCTCATCTACATGCCTTCATAATTCTGTTTCTGCCATGTTTGAATCTGTATAATAACTTGCCATGTTTACGTGGGTGCCGTCATATTTTCTGATCCTTTTTGGCTTATGGTCAGTAAGGGACTTTTGACCTATGCAATTAGTAGGTTCATGACATGCCTTTGTTTGCCATGATAAGTTTATGTAACATGTTGTTTGATAGCTCTGAACATTGCATCGTGATGTTATTTTCTGCAAAGTCTGAAATTGTTATAACTTGCAATCTTACCATGTGTGTTTGAGCATGTTCTATTGATTTCTAGAGATAGCTCAGCGTTCATGTTTTGTTATGCTTTACCTGTACATCATGCCCATGCCTTTTGTTCTCATGTTGTGGTGCTGTAGCTTATAGTTTTGATGCTTGCAATATGCCTAGTTGCTGTTTTGGACAGATTGTTGCTATAACTTGTATAGTGTGTGTGTGTTGAACCGTTGCTCCGTTTTGAGTGTGCTCTATATGAAACTTTCTTAGAATTGCATGTAGTTTCGTATTATCATGTTGCATCCTTGTTTTGAGGTGTTTGCTTGATGTTTGGGTGCATTTTGCATCAATGCCATGTTTAACTTGTTTTGCTCATATCTTCTAGGCCATAGCTCCGATCTAAATGAACTTTATAGGTAACTTGACTGGATTTTCGTGTAGATCATCCTTGTGCATCTTAACTTGTTGTTTAACAACTTGAACATAAGGTTTATTCATATCTGGACCAATTTCGAAATATGCATATGAGGACTTACCGGAATTGTTATATGTTGTTCCCGGCCTCATTTAAACTTGCCTTGATGTGTTGCTCTTGGTTGCATCATCTCTTGCCATGAGTAGCTTCATATAGCTTTGTCATGCCTTATGCTTGTGTGTGCATCATGCCTTGTTCATGTGCGGTGTGTTTACTATGTTGTGTGCCTCTTCTTGTTAGTTCCTGTTTCGTTGCGATCGTGAGGATTCGTTCGTCTACGCTTGGTTCGGCTTCATCCGTTCGTCTTCTTCATGGACTCGTTCTTATTCCTTGCAGGATTTCAAGCAAGATGACCGCTATCCTGGATCTCACTACTATCATTGCTATGCTAGTTCCTTCGTTCTATCGCTATGCTGCGCTACCTATCACCTGTTTATCAAGCCATCCCATATTGCCATGAACCTCCAACCTTTGATACCTTTCCTATGCAAACCATTGTTTGGCTATGTTACCGCTTTGCTTAGCCCTCTTATAGCGTTGCTAGTTGCAGGTGAAGTTGAAGATTGCTCCATGGTGGACAGGATTTTGGTTGGGATATCACAATATCTCTTATATTATTAATGCATCTATATATTTGGTAAAGGGTGGAAGGCTCGGCCTTTTGCCTAGTGTTTTGTTCCACTCTTGCCGCCCTAGTTTCCGTCATACCGGTGTTATGTTCTCGGATTTTGCGTTCGTTACGTGGTCGGGTGATTTATGGGACCCCCTTGACAGTTCGCTTTGAATAAAACTCCTCCAGCAAGGCCCAACCTTGGTTTTACCATTTGCCTCACCACCACCTACCTTTTCCCTTGGGAGTCGCTCTCTCGAGGGTCATCTTTTTTACGCCCCCCCCCCCCGGGCCAATGCTTGTCTAAGTGTTGGTCCAAACTAGAGCACCGTGCGGGACCATCCCTTGGCAACTTGGGTTACGTCGGTACCTGTATGCTTAGCTTATCCGGTGTTGCCCTGAGAACGAGATATGTGCAGCTCCTATCGGGATTGTCGGCGCATCGGGCGGTCTTGCTAGTCTTGTTTTACCATTGTCGAAATGTCTTGTAAACCGGGATTCCGAGTCTGATCGGGTCTTCATGGGAGAAGGTCTATTCCTTCGTTGATCGCGAGAGCTTGTCATGGGCTAAGTTGGGACACCCCTGCAGAGTATAATCTTTTGAAAGCCGTGCCTGCGGTTATAGGCAGATGGGAATTTGTTAATGTCCAGTTGTAGATAACTTGACACCAGATCCGATTTAAAACGCATCAACCGCGTGTGTAGCCGTGATGGTCTCTTTTCGGCGGAGTCCGGGAAGTGAACACGGTCTTTGGGTTATGTTTGACGTAAGTAGGAGTTCAGGATCACTTCTTGATCATTACTAGTTGACGACCGTTCCACTTGTTCTTTTCTCGCTCTTCTTTGCGTATGTTAGCCACCATATATGCTTAGTCGCTGTTGCAGCCTCACCACTTTACCCCTTCCTTTCCTTTTAAGCTTTGCTAGTCTTGATACCCATGGTAATGGGATTGATGAGTCCTCGTGGCTCACAGATTACTACAACAACAGTTGCGGGTATAGGTTATGCGATGATCATGACGCGAGAGCGATGTTTGCTTGCGTTGAGTTCTTCTTCTGCTTCTTCTTCGATCAGGGATAGGTTCCAGGCCGGCAGCCTAGGCTAGCAGGGTGGATGTCGTTTGAGTTTCTGTTTGTGTTTCCTCCGTAGTCGGATGATGCTCTTATGTATTGTGATGTTGTATTCGTGTGGCATTGTATGCCTTATGTATGTATCCCCATCTATTATGTAATGTTGATGTAATGATATCCACCTTGCAAAAGCGTTTCAATATGCGGGACTATCGTTGGTGGAACCTTCGAGTTCCTTTTGGATAGGGTCGCATATTGGGCGTGACATTTCGCTCCTCAGAAGCCAACGCCGTTCTTCAGGAGCAGCTGGGCGAGGCCAATACCGCCCGTCGTGCCAAGGAGGAGGAGTGTGACAAGCTTGCCACGGAGCGCGACCTGCTGGCGGCGCAGCTGGCTGAGCAGAAGGAGCTACTCAAGAAGGCGAAGGACGAGGCCGAGAAGAAGGAGGCCGCCCTCCTGGCCGAGTTCAAGAGCGAGCGCTCCTCCTGGACTGACAGGGAGGCGATGCTGACCTCCGGCTTCCACGAGATCGAGGATATCGTTGATGGTAAGTTTCTTTCGCTTCTTTGGGCTTCCGACTATGTGTCAGGCCGACTTCTGATTTTTCGACTTGCTTCTTTTTTGTCTTGGCAGACTTCTTCCCTGGTCACTCGCAGGTAGTCCCTCTGGCCATCGAGGCTGCTCGCGAGGCGCGAAGGGCAAACGGTGAGGAGATTGCCGCTAATGCCCCCCGAACCGTCGATGAGCAGCTTCTGAGCATTGAAGTCCGTCTTTGTCCGGCTTGCCGGCTGATGCGCTGGCTTCAGCGTGCCGGCGCCCAGGCGGTAGCCGCCCTATGGCCAGGCACGCCGGCTCTGCGCACCGCCAGCCGAACTGTCGACTGGCTGGAGGTCGCTGCCGGCCGTCTTGAGGCCTGGAAGGGCTCCTCGGCTCGGGCCGGAGCGCACCGGGCCTTGGAGTTCGTCAAGGCGTGGTATCCAGGGCTGGACCTGGACCGTCTGGCCGCGTTCCGTTCAGAAGCCCAGGCTGAGCTGGAGGCCATAGAGGGCGCCCTTATCGAGCGTGCGGCGGCCATCACCGAGTACATGGACACCAGTGTCTTCGTCCCCCAGCGGGCTAAAGGCGGTGAGGAAGTGCTGCCAGAGTGGTTCGGGCTGAACCCTGAATATGGCGAGGACTCGGCGGAGGTGATCGACTCCAGCACCAAGGAGGAGGACGAGGCGGAGGACGAAGGCGAGGCGGAGCTGCCAGAAGGCGGAGCAGGCGGCCAGCCTCAGCTCGACCGCACCTCCAGCAATGAGCCGCGTCGGGAGAAAGCGACTGCCGCCGGAGGCGATCAAACCGAGACCGCCCAGCCGACTCCCTCGGCGCCTGACACTGCCGTCACCTTCGATCCTCCGATCCCAAATGCTGCCTCCTAGGCTGCCTTTTTCGCCTTTGTTTGTCTGTCTTAGTAATCTTTTGATAACTTTGTTAGATTCGAACAATTCCACCCGCGGGGTGTATCTTGAACTTCTATTCGAAGATTCGGCCAAGGGCCTATGTAAATATTAATCTACTTTCCGTCTTTCCTTGCTTACTGCTCTTTAGGCTTTTCCTTTTGCTGCCTTCCTTTAGTCGCGGCCTTGCCAGTAGGGCAGCCGCTCTGCGGACCGTCGCTGGGTCAAGTGTTTGGCTACTTCGAGAAGGCAAGTACTTGGCCGTTTAGAGTTTCTTTAGCAAGTCGGATAGAAAGCGACAGGCCGACTACCCAAGAGTTGGCCGTTCCTAATAGAGGCTAATAAAGACGGCGAGCCGGCTACCCATGAGTCGGCTTTCCGCTTCAGAAATGCTGGAAGCCGTCTTACGCTATGTTCGTGCTTTGGGTCCTTAGCCATTTTTCGTGTGGGCGCCCGTTCTTCCTCGCTCCTGCCTGCCTCACAGTCGCTCTGTGAACTGCGGCTCTGCCAGGAGGCGGATTGGGCACCGCACACTACTTTTCTGACTGCGGGAAGCTCTCATAGCGCAAGGCGGCGAGTCCCCGGGCCGACTAGTCTGGCCCGGTGCCAAGCGGCTTGCAATGAAAGTAATGTACTCGGAGGCATAATTCTTATCATACAGATAACAAAAAGGGCAGTCCCCGAGCTCGTCTCGGGGGGCCCAAAGTTTTAGTACTTTAATACAAAGGGGTAGTGTGATACATACTGCATCAACTGTAAAATCTTCGAAGAAGATTTGCATTCCATGGGCGCTCTGTCTCTTTGCCGGAGTCGTCCCTCTTGCATGCTCGGGGCTTCTGAGCGTCGATCAGATAGTAGGCGCCGTTCCCTAGCACCTTGCTGATGATAAAGGGCCCTTCCCAAGGTGCCGACAGCTTGTGCTGGCCGGCTGTTCGCTGGACCAGCCGGAGCACAAGGTCGCCTTCTTGGAAAGATCTCGGCCTGACCTTCCTGTTGTAGTATCGACGCAGACTCTGCTGGTAGATGCTGGACCGGCTGAGTGCCAACAGCCGGCCCTCTTCCAGCAGATCGACGCCGTCTTGACGTGCTTCTTCTGCTTCTTCCTCGGTGTACATGGTGACTCACGGAGAGTCGAACTCTATGTCTGTTGGGATGACGGCTTCGGCGCCATAGACGAGGAAGAAGGGTGTGAAGCCAGTTGACTTGTTTGGAGTCATGCGCAGACTCCAGAGGACGGCTGGCAGCTCCTCAAGCCAATAGCTGGCAGATCGCTCCAGCGGTATGACGAGTCGAGGCTTGATGCCGGACAAGATGAGCCCGTTCGCTCGCTCCACCTGGCCGTTTGACTGCGGATGGGCAACGGACGCTAAGTCCAGTCGGATGCCCTGCGTCGCGCAGAAACGGGCTAAGGCGCCTTTGGCAAAATTCGTGCCATTGTCGGTGATGATGCTGTGTGGGATGTCGTACCGGGTTGTGATGTCAGCGATGAAGGTCACTGCAGTCGGACCATTCAACTTCTTGATGGGTTTCACCTCCACCCACTTGGTGAACTTGTCCACTCCGACAAGTAGGTGAGTCAAGCCACCTCGTGCCATCTTGAATGGTCCCACCATGTCTAGGCCCCAGACTGCAAAGGGCCAGGCGATGGGGATAGTCTTGAGTGCGGAAGCTGGCTGAAGTGGCTTGGAACGGAAAATCTGGCACCCCTTGCACTTTTGGACTAACTCTTTGGCCTCTTCCAGAGTGGTTGGCCAGAAGAAACCGTGCCGGAAGGCTTTGGCGACGAGTGCCCTGGAGGCCGCGTGGTGACTGCACTCGCCTTCATGGATGTCTCTGAGGATTGCCTGGCCTTGTTCTGCCTCGACGCAGCGTTGGAAGACGCCGGTAACGCTGCGCCTGACCAGCTCTTTGTTGACTATGGTGTAGGCTGCTGCTCGGCGTTGCACCTCCCGAGCCAAGATTTCATTAGTTGGCAGCTCTCTGATTACTAAGAATCTGAGGATGGGCTGAGCCCATGAAGGTGCTGCTATTTCTTCAACTGCCACTAGTGCGACTTGGATAAGGGCGGCCGGGCTGGGAGGCAGCGGGTTGGCGTCCGCAGCCGCTTGCTGATTTGACAAAGTCCCAGGGCCGACTGGAGCAGTCCCCGGGCCGAGCTCTGGAGTCTTCGATCTCGCTACTGCAGTCCCCGGGCCGGGTTCTGAAGTCCCTGGGCCGGCTTCGACTGTATGTTTCTTGGAGTCGGATCCGTCCTCCTCAGGCGGAGCCGGCACATAGATTGAATCCGATTCCGGTGATGGCTTGATAGAAGGCTTGAGGAGGCGCCGGAGGGCGACACCAGATGGTATTGCCTGGCGGGTGGAGCCGATTCGTGCCAAGGCGTCTGCTTGGTCGTTGTCGTTCCTTGGCACATGGAGGAACTCGCACCCCTTGAAGTATCCGCTGAGTTGCTGGACGAGGAAACGATAGCTCGCCATATTTGCGTCCTTGGCGTCCCAATCGCCAGATGATTGCTGGACCACCAAGTCAGAGTTGCCATAACACAGGATCCGGCGAATGCCGAGTTCTTTGGCAAGCCGGAGCCCGTGGACGAGCGCCTCGTACTCGGCCACGTTGTTGGAGGCGGCGAAGTGGATCTGTAGCGCATATCTGAGCTTGTCGCCCTTGGGGGAAGTGAGGACGACGCCGGCTCCCAAGCCGGTGCGCATCTTGGAGCCGTCAAAGTGCATCCGCCAATGGGTGGAGTCAGGCGCTGGCGGCAGATACTGGGTCTCAGCCCAGTCGACGAGGAAGTCGGCCAGTGCTTGTGACTTGATGGCGGTGCGGGGCTCGTAGTAGATGGTGTAGGGGGCCAGGTCGATGGCCCATTTGGCCACCCGGCCAGAAGCGTCTCGGCTTCCGATGATCTTGGCCAGTGGAGCTGTGCAGACCACAGTGATTGGATGCTCCTGGAAGTAGGGCTTCAATTTCTTGGCGGCGAAATGCACGCCGTAGCACATCTTCTGGTAATGGGGGTAGTTCTGCTTGGAGGCCGACAGTACCTCGCTCAAGTAATATACCGGTCTCTGGACAGGTAGCACCTTGCCTTCCTCCTTGCGCTCGACTACAATGACTGTGCTGACTACTCGGATGGTGGCGGCAATGTAGAGGAGCATGGGCTCTTTGGGAGTCGGAGCCGCCAGCACAGGGGGAGTAGTCAACATCTTCTTTAGCTGGAGAAAAGCCTCGTCCGCCTTGGGAGTCCACTCAAAGAAGGTCGTCTTCTTCATGAGCTGATACAAGGGGAGAGCCTTCTTGCCCAGCCGACTGATGAATCGGCTGATGGATGCCAAATAGCCGGTGAACTTCTGCACATCTAACAGTCGTCTAGGTGCTTCCATCCTCTCGATGGCCTTGATCTTCACAGGATTGCACTCTATGCCGCGTTCGGAGACCAGGAAACCGAGGAGCTGGCCGGCTGGTACTCCAAAAACGCACTTCTCTGGATTGAGCTTGATCTGGAATCGGCGTAGATTCTCAAATGTTTCCTTGAGGTCCTCCAGCAAGGTTCCACGCTTCTCCGTCTTCACCACTACGTCATCCACATAGACGTGGGCATTCCTGCCGAGTTGCTTCAGGAGGCATTTTTGCATGCAACGCTGAAAGGTGGCGCCGGCGTTTCTCAAGCCGAACGTCATGGTTAGGTAGCAGAAGGCTCCAAACAACGTGATGAAGGCGGTCTTCAGTCTGTCGGCCGGGTTCAGCTTGATCTAGTGATATCCTGAATATGCGTCTAGGAAACTCAATAGCTCGCATCCGGCTATGGAGTCTATCACCTGATCGATTCTCGGCAGAGCAAATGGGTCCTTGGCGCAAGCTTTGTTGAGGCTCGTGTAATCAATGCACATCCGCCACTGCTTGTTCTTCTTCAGCACCAGTACTGGGTTTGCCAGCCACTCTGGAAAAAACACTTCCATGATGAAGCCGACTGCCAAGATCCGGGCTATCTCTTCTCCAACAACTCTTCTTTTTTCTTCTGACAGGCGGCGCAAGGGCTGCCTAACGGGCTTCATATCAGACCGGACATGTAATTTGTGCTCGGCGAATTCCGTCGGGACACCAGGCATGTCCTTGGGGGACCATGCAAAGATGTCGCGATTCTCACGGAGGAAATCGACGAGCTCGCCTTCCTATTTGCTGTCAAGGCCTGTGCCTATGACAGCGTATCTCTCCAGGTGCTCCAGGTCCAGCGGTATCTTCTTTGTTTCTTTGGCCGGCTTGAATGATCCTTCTGCTTCCGACTCCTTGGGGTCGGGCGACAACTCGGGCTGCTTGCCGGCCATTGCCACGACCCGATCAAGAAGCCGTTTCTCAGCCGCGATCACCAAGGACTCGACCAGCCGACTACTTTCGGCCGCGCAAGCGGACGACTTCCTGTAGTCGCCGGTTACGGTTAGGATTCCCTTGGAACTCGGCATCTTCATCTTGAGGTAGGCGTAGTGGGGGACCGCCATGAACTTGGCCAAGGCGGGTCGGCCAAGTAATGCATGGTATGGGCTTTCAAGGTCCACCACCTCAAACCAAATTGGCTCTCGGTGGAAATGGTCCTTGTCTCTGAAGAGGACATCTATCCGGATCTTGCCGATTGGTGAGCAGGGAAGGCCAGGAACGATTCCGTGGAACACAGTCCGGCTGCTCTGAAGCTGTCTTCGCTTGATTCCTAATTTCTCCATTGTATCCTTGTACAGGATGTTGATACTGCTGCCTCCGTCTATCAGTACTCGCGAGAAGCGAGTGGCCCGCCTGTCCGTGGCGAGTGTGGCGCCTAAGACCAAGGCATAGGAGCCCGGACTCGGCATCACCTCTGGGTGATCAGCTCTGCTCCAACTGATAGGCTTTTCGGACCAATGCATGAACTCTAGGGGACTTGATGCAACCGCATTCACTTCTTGTTGCTGTTGGCGCCTGCTGCGTCGGTCATCTGCTACACTGGTGAACACCACATAGGCTCCGTGCTCATCCGGGAACTCGTCTTGTATTGTGCCGACCGGCCTGACGGCCGACTGCTAGGGCGGCTGTGGAGGAGGCGGCCCAGCAGGAGGGGGAGGGAGCAGGTCGTCCCCCTTGGCGATTCTGGTCAGCCAGTGGCATTTCCGGGTGGTATGGTTCGACGGCTTCACGCCGCTGTGAAACTTGCAGGGACCATCTAGAGTCTGCTCGTAGGAGAAAGCCGGCAGCCAGTTGGACTTGCCGCCCTTCTATCGCTTCGTCGGAGGCGGTCCCTCCAACTGCTGGTCTTCTGTTGTTGCCACTTGCCGACTGCTGGAAGTCGGTTGCGGGGCTTTGTGCTTCTGGTCATTCTGCTGTTGCCGCCGACTGGTGTCTCCAGCCGGAGTTCTTGGAGCCTGAGGGGCGACTTTGCCAGTTGTGCTGACCCGAATCTCCGCCTTCATGGAGGAGTCGGCCGTGGCGTACTTGTCCACTATGATCAGCAGCTCATCGAGGGTCTCTGGCTCGTCGCAGAGGAGCTTGTGCTTGAGGAGGGTGCCTTCTCTGCACCCGGCAGTAAAGTATTCGATGGCATGCACCTCGTGCACGCCCTCGCAGGAGTTCCGGAGTTCGCCCCAGCGCGTGAGGTAGTCGCGAGTAGACTCGTTAGGGCCTTGCACGCACAAGGAGAGTTGGCGTGGCTTGGGAGGTCGCTTGTACGTGCTGGTGAAGTTGCGGACGAAAGCCTCGGTGAAGTTGACCCAGCTGTTGATGCTGCGAGGCTTCAGACTGTTCAACCACGTCCGGGCCGATCCCTGGAGCATGAGCGGGACGTATCTTATGGCAACACGCTTGTTGCCGTTCGCTATGTTGACGGCGGTGGAGTAGTCAATCAGCCAATCTTCCGGCTTCACGGTGCCGGTATATCTGGGCGTGTCTCGGGGGAGCGTGAACCCTTTGGGGAAGGGCTCATCTCAGATGCGGGGTCCAAAGCAGGGGGGGCCAACTTGTCTTCTTCTTCCAGCGCCAGGGATCGGTGGAGTCGGTCGATCCGGTGGCGGGCGTCGTTCTCTCCGACTCCCTCTCGGCGGCCAAGGCGGTCGCCGAGAGTCGGATGTTCCATGGGTGGCGGGGAGACTGGCCTTTCTCTGTGAGGAGGGGGAGGCAGGTAGTCATCCTGTCGTTCCACCGCTTTGGGGCGGCCGTCTTGGTCGCGCTCGATGGTGATGTGAGTCCGACTATGGCTGACAGTCGGCTCCTTGTCCTTCTTCCCACGGGCCTCGCCAGTCGGCGTCCGAGACGTCGCACCTTGGTCTCGGCAAGGCGGTGGGTCGTCGTCTTGGCGCCACGGCGCCTCGGTGCGGCAGCCGGCATCATTCTGCGCGGCAGCCGCATCGAGGAGCTGCTGAACTCGCTCCGTCATTATGCGGCGCTCTTTGCCTTCGAAGTTGTCGAGCTCGTCTGCCGCCGCCTGGGCGGCGCGGATATTCTCTGCGGGCGTGGCATACACAGGGCGATCGGCCCCGAAGAGGTTGGCGATTGCCGCGCCGCGCCGTCAGACCGCGCCTAGGCGGCTAGGCCCGGTCGGAGCCGGCGAGCCGCCTACGGCGCGATCCATCTCGCGTTGGTAAGCTTCTGACAAGCGCATCATGCTTGCCAGCTTCTTCGCGCCTTCGACGGGCTGAAGGCGGAGCGCCTCCAGCGTCTCGGCGTCGGCGTCTTCCGGAATCGGCGCAGCAAGGCCTCGCAGGGCCGCGTCAAGCGGGTCGTGCGCTCCTTCGCCGGAGCGCTTGCCGTGCTCGAGGACGAGGACCTCAGTGACGGTGCTTCTGCCGCTCCCTGCGCAAGGGAACGGCTCGTCGTAGACCACCACGTTGGTGGGGAACGCGTCGAGTGACACGGTGTCGGAGTCGACCAGCATCGGGTCGGTGGATCCTATGGACTCCAGGTCTGCGGCAGGCTCGCCAGCGACGTGGAGTTGGTCGAGGAGGCCCGCGAGGAGGCTCTCGGGGACACTCGTGCCTGCATCGGACGTAGGCTCATCGGAGAGGCGAACCTCGCCGATAAGAGCGGTGATGCAGCTGGCTGCACAAGCGATCTCAGCACCGTGCAGCGCGTCGGCACAGACGCCATCCGGCGTGCCGGGCTGGCTGTGCTCGCCGGGGAGGAATAGGGTTCCCGTCCAGAGCAGATCTCCGGACGACGGTGCACCTCGCCCCATGGTGGGCGCCAAATGTCGGGGGTTGGGTACGACATATGCCAAAGGATGGCTTATCATGGTGGGAGCGAGTAGAACGCCGCCGGTGCCTGGAAGCGGGATGAGGCGAAGACATGCACGTCGGCGGAACTTACCCAGCTTCAGGGCTCTCCTAGGAGATAACACCCCTACTACTGCTCTGCGGGGTCTCCGCATGATCACTAAAGCAAAGTGGCTACAATGGTGCTCCTGGAGCTGTTTCGGGAGGCAGGAGAGGGCAAGGCTAGCTCTCTCCTCCTTGTGCTATCTGGTCTATCTCTATCTAGTTCCGAACCCTTTGCATGGGTGCCCCGGGGGGTTTATATAGGCCTACCCCCCAGGGGTACAATAGTAATCCGGCTGGGCGCGGGTCCCAGCCGTCTATCTCTCAGGCCGCCGTCCTTCCCGCCGGCTTCTGGGGCCCGCCGACTGGCGGGTCCCGCGGACAGGCTTGATACTGTAGCGGCACCCCTGATGACGCAGGCTCGATCATCGGGTCGTGGCAACAGTGCCGCCGTCTATCGGGCGATCACTGTCGCCATTCCCCATCTTATCCGATTAATGGCTCGTGGGGCCCTGGGGAGGAGTTGGCCGACTCCAGGGAGGCCGACTCCCATAGGTCCGTCTTCGGGTTGCCCAGGCCGCCTTCGGCCCACCCACTGACAGGCGGCCCCGCCACCTTCGGGTCGTACAGGCCGGCGTCATGGGCACAGTGTACTACGCATTGTGGCTGAGGTTAGGGCAGGCATGGCAACAGTGCCGCATCTCGCCGGAGATCTTCCAGCGATACGGCTCACTGTAGCCACGCCGGCCCTTCGTAAGCAGGGGGGAAACGGCCATGTCGTGACCGTACCCCGCATCGTACTTCGAGATGAGGGAGGAGTCTTGGGCCGACTCTTCATAGTCGGCCTCTCTGGAGGTCGCCAGCTTGGAGTCGGCTTATGTTGGAGTCGCCATCTGGGACTCGGCATATTTTGGAGTCGCTCCTGGGACTCGGCCTGAGGGGCGCGGCCTGCCCCGATGTCTTGAAATGTCCTGGGGCTCGGGTTAGCCTACCCGTCGCCCATTACTCCGACACCGTGTCTTCCGTGAGATTCTTTTCCCTCGCATCAGGAATCTGGATATGGTTCATTCTTATCTCGTGGACATGCTTCTCTTCTACCAGCGTGAGAAGGAAGAAAACACCGGCGAGTCCCTGGATATCTCTCATGTTATGTGTTTTGAGCTCTTATCTGCTATCTCCGAGCGCAAGTGCCCGATTTTATGGTCTGTTCATCATGCTGCTTATTGAGAAGGCCTGGGATCATGTCTATCCCAAGGTGATGCTAGAGACTGGAGAGTTGGTCTCTCATGAGATCAAGCGTCTGAGGAAGAAGGACAACTAGGGCACTCAGGTCCCTAAATCTGGAGGTCCTTCGTCTGCTGCTGCCATGGAGAACAAGGAGGAGGCCGAGGCTGAGGATGATGATGACTATGAGCCTTCTGGGGTAGAGCCCTCTTGGGCAAAGAAGCTCAAGCTCAAGATGAAGAAGTTGTTTTGCTTGGAGTCTCATGGTTAGTACATGACTCATGTGGCTAAGAAGAAGGCCCGAGGTCGTCACAAGGAACTCATGCGTCAGTTGGGTGCCACAGTTATCAGTGGATATGAGGACCAGCTTACTGAGGAGGAGGAGTGGATTCAGCAGCACTACCCATGGACAGATTCTGATGCCGAGCAGTTCCCGACCGACGACGGTGGCGAAGACGATCCCGCTAAGATCTGATATTTGAGACCCTCACTTGTTATCCTGGAGCCGTAGCAACACTCCCTCTCCTTTTTGGTGTCTCGATGCCAAAGGGGGAGAGAGTTTAGGGATTTGTGTCTTCCGTCTTCTGTGTGGTGTCTTTGTGTTTTCTCGCCATTTGCTTTGTTTGGTTTTGTGTCAGTGAGACCTAAGTTCCAGACATATGGTGTGAGACATATGCTACCTTATCTTTAGATTATCTTTATCTATGTCTATCTAGCTTATGAGTTGCATGCCTATCCTGTTATTTATTTTGCTCTCATATACCCTGCTTAGGTTGTTGGTCTCTAGAATGTAGGGGGAGCGTTGATCCTAGTATGTGTGTCGTGCAGTCCTAAGCACTTATCTAGATAGCACACATCTAGGGGGAGCCCATCTACATTTTAGGACGGTGGGGTTTTGCGCATGTCCTATGTCTTTCCCCGTTTGTGCAAATCCCGTATTGTCATCAATCCACCAAAAAGGGGGAGATTGTAAGGGCATATTTATCCCTAAGGTGTTTTGGTGATTAATGACAATGCTTTTGCGGACTAATCGTGTGCGTTGAGTTTTTCAGAGATTCATCCTTTGGCACGAGACGACTCCATCCCCTCGGTGTTTTTATTCAAGACGGTGTAGCTCCTTCGTTTCTCTGTTGGTGGACTAGTTTTGTAGGAGTCACCGTACTATCAAGAGGGGATCCGCTTTGGTAAGGCTAGGGTGGAATCAACACGTACACATCCTTATCACACCCGACGTTCCTTTCCACTTCATTGGAGCTACCTTTCCTCTCCTTGCCTGCCTTGACCTGTCCCAGCGGTAGTACCGTGGTCCTCAGCGGTAGTACTGCCGAAGCACGTCAAGCGGTAGTACTGCTCCCCAAGCAGTAGTACCGCTTGCTGTCTTCGGCCGTAGTACCACTGTGGTTCCGGGCTACTACCGCCTCGACTCGAGACCCCTGTTTTTTGTGTCGGGTTTTGCCAGCGGTAGTACCGCCCCAAGCGGTAGTACCGCCCATACTCCTGCGGTAGTACCGCTCTGGGCCCAGGTCCCTGCTAACCTTGTGAGCATGGCAGTACCGCTGGGAGGGAACGGTAGTACCGCTGGCTCAACGGTAGTACCGCCCTGCCCAAGCGGTAGTACCGCTCTGTGCGTGGCTGCTTGGGGGGGTAACGGTTGGATTGTCCCCCCCACTATATAAAGAGGTCTTCTTCCCCAATGTTGACCTACTTCTTCCCCCAAAAGCTCCATTGTTGCTCCAAGCTCCATTTTCACCCGATCTCTCTCCCTAGCCAATCAAACTTGTTGATTTGCTCGGGATTGGTTGAGAAGGCCCCGATCTACACTTCCACCAAGAGAAATTTGATTCCCCCCACTAATCCCTAGCGGATCTTGTTACTCTTGGGTGTTTGAGCACCCTAGACGGTTGAGGTCACCTCGGAGCCATAGTCCATTGTGGTGAAGCTTCATGGTGTTGTTGGAAGCCTCCAATTGAGTTGTGGAGATTGCCCCAACCTTGTTTGTAAAGGTTCGGTCACCGCCTTCAAGGGCACCAATAGTGGAATCACGGCATCCCGCATTGTGTGATGGCGTGAGGAGAATACGGTGGCCCTAGTGGCTTCTTGGGGAGCATTGTGCCTCCACACCGCTCTAACGGAGACGTACTTCCCTTTAAAAGGAAGGAACTTCGGTAACACATCCTCATCTCCACCAGCTCCACTCTTGGTTATCTCGTGCCTTTACTTGTGCAAGCTTATTTGTGTTGTATCCCTTGCTTGCTTTTGTGCTAGTTGTTATTGCATCATATGGGTTGCTCACATAGTTGCATATCTAGACAACCTATCTTGTTGCAAAGTTTAATTTGGTAAAGAAAAGTTTAAAAATTGTTAGTTGCCTATTCACCCCCCCCCCCTCTAGTCAACTCTATCGATCCTTTCATCTCCCATCAAAGAATTCACCTTGCAAGCCAATACACACAATAGCCCAAATGGCGGGGTTATGTCCAAGAATATGCATTTTCATCTTATGCTTCCAACTAGCAAAATTAGTACCATAAAATTAAGGACCTCTACGGTGGTAATTTCTCTCGCTAGACGCCATACTCTCCTAGGTTATGAAACCAAGGCTATGGCTACCAAAAGCTATGGAAATCAAAGCAAATGGAGACCAAAGCTCTGATACCACTTGTTGGATCGAAAGTATGTCTAGAGGAGGGTGATTAGACTACTTGACCAAATAAAAAATCTAGCCTTTTCCCAATTTTAGTTTTTGGCAGATTTTAGCAACTTAGCACAAGTCAAGCAATCTTAACACAATTCAAGCAAGCATGCAAAGAGTATATGAGCAGCGGAAAGTAAAGCATGCAACTTGCAAGAATGTAAAGGGAAGGGTTTGGCGAGTGCAAACGCAATAGGAGACACGGATGTTTTTGTCGTGGTTCCGATAGGTGGTGCTATCGTACATCCACGTTGATGGAGACTTCAACCCACGAAGGGTAATGGCTGCACGAGTCCACGGAGGGCTCCACCCACGAAGGGTCCACAAAGAAGCAACCTTGTCTATCCCACCATGGCTGTCGCCCACGAAGGACTTGCCTCACTAGGGTAGATCTTCACGAAGTAGGCGATCTCCTTGCCCTTACAAACTCCTTGGTTCAACTCCACAATCTTGTCGGAGGCTCCCAAGTGACACCTAGCCAATCTAGGAGACACCACTCTCCAAGAAGTAACAAATGGTGTGTTGATGATGAACTCCTTGCTCTTGTGCTTCAAATGATAGTCTCCCCAACACTCAACTCTCTCTCACAGGATTTGGATTTGGTGAAAAAAAGATTTGAGTGGAAAGCAACTTGGGGAAGGCTAGAGATCAAGATTCATATGGTAGGAATGGAATATCTTGGCCTCAACACAAGTGTAGGTGGTTCTCTCTCAGAAAATGTATGTTGGAAGTGTAGGCATGTTCTGATGTCTCTCTCCATGAATGAAGAGTGGGTGGAGGGGTATATATAGCCTCCACACAAAATCTAACCGTTACACACAACTTGCCAATCTCGGTGGGACCGAATCGTCAAACTCGGTCGGACCGATTTAGCAAATAATGTGACTGTTAGGATTTTTTGTGGGACCGACATGCAACTCGTAGGACCGATATGGTTAGGGTTAGGGCATAACGTAATCTCGGTGAGACCGATAACACAAACTCGGTGGGACCGATTTTGGTGACCAGCTAACCAGAGAGTTGGTCAGGCAAACTCAGCGGGGCCGATTCGCTCATCTCGGTGAGACCAAAACGTTACGAAAGGGAAACAAAGAGTTTGCATTGCAATCTCGGTGGGACCGATCGCTCATCTCGGTTACACCGAAACGTTACGAAGGGAAACAGAGAGATTACAATCCCATCTCGGTTAGACCGAGATCCCTATCGGTGAGACCGATTTGCCTAGGGTTTGTGGCAGTGGCTATGGCATCTGAACTCGGTGGCGCCGAATAGGAAGAATCGGTGGGGCTGAGTTTGACTTTTGGTTTGGGTCATATGTGGATATGAGAAGGTAGTTGAGGGCTTTGGAGCATATCATTAAGCACTTTGAGCAAGAAAAGCCATTAAGCAACACCTCATCCCTCCTTGATAGAATTGGCTTTTCCTATAGACTCAATGTGATCTTGGATCACTAAAATAGAAAATGTAGAGTTTTGTGCTTTGAGCTTGAGCCAATCCTTTTGTCCTTAGCATTTTGAGGGATCCACTTTTCTCATCCATGCCATGCCAATCATTAAGCTTTCCTGAAATATTTATCTTGAAATAGCATTAGCTCAATGAGATATATGTTGTTAGGAATTACCAAAACCACCCAGGGATAGTTGCACTTTCAGTGTTGGTGTGCCCATATGTCATTGTTGCATGAAGTTTTGTTTTGTGCTGTGGGACGGTGATACCTTAGTGCTGGCAAGTTGTATAATGGTGGCCTCGGTATGTCCGGTGTTACCTATGTTCCTCTATTGTGTGAGTCGTGATGGACCTAGAATCTCAATACCGAGGTGTTACAGCTCAAACTTCTGAAAAAAGTACATAACTATGCTCAATTCTATCAAGTGCCCAAAGTAATTTGTTTACCCACCATTGATATGATTTCGAGAGAGAAACCACTAGTGAATATATGGCCCTTGGGTCCATTCTCCATCAATACTGTACTAAGAATCCTATAATTTCTTTATTTGCCCTCTTTTATTTTCTTTTTACTTTTTATTTGCTTTGCCTATCGCTGTCAGTTTTAGTCTTACAACTAGCAAGAACAAGGGGAGTGACGACCCCCTTGCATTTGTTGGATGCAAGCAATTGCTTTGTGTGTGTGAAAGTATTGCTATGTTGCTGGTGTGGTGCCTTCTACTGGTTCGATAAATATTGGTTCTTAACTAAGAGAAATACTATCTGCTAGTATATTGCTTCACCCTTCCTCTTCGGGGAAATCCAACAACTCCATCGTGAGTAGCAAATGCCCGGCCGCCTCCCATGCCCTACTCATCCCTGGAGGACTCCGCGACCTGTCTGTCGCCTGTGGATGTGAGGTCCATGATGGAAATGGAGGGGTTGTCACTCTCGTCATCCCACGGGCGCTTCCAAACAGTGTTCGTCAGCGCCTAGGATACGCAACTAACGGTGCTCTGGTCTATGATTGCATGCACAGCCTGCACCACCTCCGCGTCCGTGTCCAGCTGCGTCGCATTTGTGGCGCAAGCAGCCTCATAGAGCCATCCTCCAACCGGTGCTGCTCGAGGAGAATTAGGTTCTACCGTTGCTCCTCCTGCACGTGCCAAAACAACGACATAGGTGTCGGTGCAGGCTGCTCCTCCGCGATGGCGTCATTGAAGTGCGCCTGTGCCTACTCCATGGTTAAGCTGACATGCATCAGCATGGGCTCCAGCGCTAAGTTGTTGTCAAAGCCTGTCTCCATCGTGGGATCGTCGTCGAAGACCTCGAAGGAGCTGGTCGGCATGCCAGCCTTGATCTGCCGGGCACGGCGGCTCTACCAGGCGGCCGCAAGGGGCGGCGACCTCATGCTTCATCTCCGTCGACGGGCTCTCCCACAGAGCATTCCTGATGGCGGTCATGGCGGATGTGATGCACGAGAGGAAGACGTGGAGCGGATAGGGTTGTGTGTGATGTTCACCGGGTGTGGTTGCCTTTAAATAGTAGATGCTGGCGAGGCCAAGTGTCCGGGTGCATAAATGCACAGGCGCCGGAGTTGGTTTCTCGGTCGGCAGTATGTTGAATGGTGGCAGACGAAGGGACCGACATTGAATGGGGATGGTAGATATCCATCCGTCCCGCCCACTAAACATCTCTCCAACATTGAACAGACGTGTAGACCGGGAATGCGGCGCGAGTGGCGCCCTCGGCCGACAAGTCACTTCAATATTGGCGCCAGCGAGCGGTCATGTCCGCTTTGGGCAGGCGTCAATACGGAGCGGCCGCTCTAGAGCGGTGTGAATGCGGCCAACTGGCTTTGGGCTGGAAAGCGTGCGGGGCATGAGATGGGTTTTTGGTCGGCCAGATTAGTCAGACGCGGGCGTGACAGAGGTCCTTTTTTGCGGGAAAATTGGAGAGTTTTATTCATATAAAAGCATTCTTGGAACAATCAGCCAATAGGCTGGTTACCAAGAAGCTTGGAGTTTTATCTAGCCAGCTATCTGTAACATCCAGTGCACAAGCACGCTTTGCACATAGATGCGCAGGGAGATTAGCTAATCTACTTACATGGCAAACATCAAAAGATGTAAAATAAGTACTGAGCTCTCCTATCTCATCTAATAAGTAGGCCACAATAGAACGAGAATTGTGGCGAGAGTTCCATAGTGTCACCAACTCCAAGCAGTCCACTTCCATTAACACATGGGAGAAGCCTTGGAGAGAAGCAAAATGGACACCATCGCGCAAGGAAAGACCTTCCATGATCAGGGGATCCGTGATCCCCGAATAAGGCTTGCACCAAGCACCAAGGAGGGAAGAGGGAGAACGTGCAACTCCTCCCACCCCTCCCCGGCCGGCCGCAAGGTTGAGTCCACCGTCAGTGTTGATTTTGACAAACCCCTCATCGGGCGGACGCCATCCAAAGCTAGGCAAAAGCTGTGCATCTTTGTGTGGTAGATGAAGGAGTGCAATGGCCTCCTTAGTAGCTCGTATAGTAGACACGGGATCTCTACCCTCTTCTCCATGGTTGATGCAGTTCCTAGAATGCCAAATGGACCACATGATGGTTGGTGATCATTGCTCGTTCATCAGAAGAGAAGCATGGGGCACATGTGATATCCCGCACCCATGACTCCGAATGAAGATTGGGGAGCCGAAGCCCAAACCAAGCACAAGCTTCTTCCCGGAAACATTGAGCATGTGGACATTATAATAGTGCATGTTTTAGATCCTCGTCCGTCGCTAGACATACCTTGCATTGGCGAACCTCCGCAATTTGTCGATGATTGAGTGTTGCTTCATCAGGTAGAATCCCACGAAGCACTCTCCACCACAACACTCTAACTTTTGGGATAACATTCAGCTTCCACGGGGCTTTCCATAGCTGTTGATCACTCAGTGAAGTCTCGGTAGCCGTCCCTTCCTCTAGAGCCAAACGCTTGTTCTAAGTCACAAGAGAACGGTACGCCGTTTTCACAGTGTAGTTGCGTGATTTTTCGAGTGCCCAAGCAGGGAAATCATTACCTCCTCCCAACCGAATAGAAATATTAAGAATGGCCGCAACATCAGAAGGAATGAAGTTGTCTCTGACCAAATCCTACCTCCAAGACCAGCTATCTAAATCAATAAGCTCCGACACTAGCTGAATGTTTAGTGTTCGGTGATCGTGAAACAGGTCTCATACTAATCGTCCCTGGAATCCATTTATCAGTCCAGACCGAGATAGAACTGCCATCTCCAACAAGAGTTATCAAACTGGGTCATAGAGCTTCCCTTCCTGCTATGATCGCCTTCCAAGTGGCGGAGGCCAACTTGGGCACAGAGGGCTCCTTTCAACACTCTTGCACACAGGGAATTTGGATTTGTCGAAAACCGCCAACCATGCTTTCCCAACATTGCAAGATTGAATAGATGAGGATCTTTGAAACCCATTCCCCCCTTACACTTGGGTGTCGTCGATTCTTTCCAAGACACTCAATGCATAGATTTCTTGTCAAGAGAACTACTCCAAAAGTATTTGACCATGGGTAAAGTTAGACTCTTGCAAACTTTCTTGGTAAGCAGAAAGGTACTCATAGGATATGTGGGAATATCTTGGGCTACTGATTTTAACAAAGTATCGCGCCCCGCACAAGCTAGTAACCTCTCTGACCATCCCTGGATTTTGGAGCGTACCCTCTCGTTGATATGATCAAACGTCCCACTCGTGATCCGACCAACAGCGGTGGGTAGACCTAGGTATTTCTCACTGAAAGATTCTACCTGGATGTTCAAAGTAGCCTTTAGGACTTGCCGCAAATCTGATGGTGTGTTGGAGCTGAAATATATTGAGCTTTTGTCTCTGTTGACACACTGACTCGAAGCTTCACCATAGATTCTCAGAATTTCATTCGGACGGATAGCACTCAAACTATTTGCATTGATGAAGATAAGACTGTCATCCGCAAATAAGAGATGGGTGACCCAAGGAGATCGAAAGCTCAATCGCAGCCCCCTATCAACAACTCTTCCATTGTAATACTTTAACAATGACCCCGCAAAAAAAATACTTTAACAATGAGGAAAGACCTTCAGCACACAACAGGAATAAGTATGGTGATATAGGATCACCTTGTCGAAATCCCCTCGTTGGTGTGAAGTATGGTAGTAGCTCTCTATTGACACGAACTGAGAATCATACAGAAGAGACACACTTCATGATTAGTCTAAAGAAACTCATACTGAAACCAAGCCGCGTCAGTATTGCTTCAAGATAATGCCACTCTACACGATCATAAGCCTTCATCATATCGAGCTTGATTGCACAGGAAAAAATATGTCCCTTCTTCCTCCTTTTCATCGTGTGTATACTGTCGTAAGCAACCAACACATTATCTGTAATGAGGCGTCCCGGGACGAAGGCACTTTGTTCTTCGCTGATGGTTGAATCCATCATGCTTCTCAAACGATCGTGATAACCTTGGCTGCAATCTTGTACAAGACTGGGCACAAAGCAATAGATCGATATTGTGAGATCAATTGCGGATGGCATACCTTGGGAATCAAAGTGATAGAAGTATCATTCAACCCAGCTGGTAACTCCCCTCCATTGAGAAAATCCAGAACTGTCAGCATCACATCAGCGCCTAGCAAATCCCAATGGTGTTGATAAAACCCTACAGTAAAACCATCTACTCTAGGGGCTTTGGAGGGCGCCATCTGGAACAGCACCACCTTCACCTCTTCGGCAGTGTAAGGCTTGACAAGATCATCATTCATGGCCTAGGTTACATTCTCAGGCACATGCAATAATAGGTGACTAGCATCCGAAAAAACCTGTGTTTGGTACAGGTTTTGATAGAAAGCTTGCACTTCCAGTTTATCCTCCTCTTCAAACATACAAACCGAGCCATCCGATCATTGAAGACACAAGATTTTATTGATCCGTTTACGTTGTGCCGCTTGTGCTTGAAAATAGGTTGTATTCCGGTCACCATCGTGGAGCTAAGGAACTTTGGAGCACTGTCGGAGCCACACCTCTTCTTGGTGTAGTGCCTCCTTCAGCTTCTATACAATACGTTTCTCCTCCTCCGTCGGTCCCAAACCAATAGACAGACATCGAATGCGATCTAGCCTCTTCTGTAGTTGTCGGACAGTACGCGAAAGACTGCCGAATTCACTAGAACCCTAAGGTTCAAGGGTCTCTTGTAATGTTCCCAATGCCGACGCAATCCCCTGAAGCCCTGGCATGCATTGTATGCCCTGCCATGTTTCCTGAACCAGACGGTCCTAATCCACATGAGTCTGCCAAACATTCTCATAGCGAAATTGCTTCTTTGCCCATGTCCTACCGGGCTTATGCAACTTTACTTTTGCCACTACAAAGCAATGATCAGACTCCACCAAGGGAAGGTGTCTAACTCTGATGTGCTGAAAGTGTTGCCTGAACTAATCGTTTGCAAAAAAACCTGTCCAGTCTGGCCTTGACATTTGACTCGCCAGCTTGGCGATTGTCCCAAGTGTAAGTTGTCCCCGACTAACAAAGATCCTGAAGAGAAACTTCATCCACCACCTCTCTGAAAGCACGCATCTGACTCTCCGATCGCGTTGCTCTCTTGAAGTGTTCAGAAGCATACAAAGTTTCATTAAAATCTCCCATACACATCCATGCCGCATGCGGTAGTGCATGAAGAGAATGAAGGGCCTGCCAGCTATTGTGCCGATCTTCATCTCTGGGCGCCCTGTAGAAACCAGTGAAACGCCATATTGAGGAAACTTGATCATTATTTTGGACAACCACATCAATATGGGTCTGGCTAAATTTCTTTAACTCGATGATAACATCTCGAGAACAGAAAAGACCAATGCCACCTGTCGTGGACTTAACACGGCAGATGTCCTAGCGGAAGGACTTAATCGTGGAGCCATCGCAACTAGGTTAGCTTAAAGGGGTTAATCGGGACAAAGGACACAGAGAGTTTATAATGGTTCAGCCCCTCGCGGTGGAGGTAAAGGCCTACTCCATTTTGGGATTGTATTGCTTGGGTTTTGATTACCAGGGAGCGAATACGCTTGACCTAGTCCTCGATCTTTTGTTTCATGAGTTAACCCACCGCCGGGTCACCCCTTATATACACAAGTTGATGCCCGACGGCTTACAGAGTCTCGACCGGCTCATACACAACGTGTCTGGCTCGGTGACTAACTAAGCTTGCCTTACAAGTTATACATCTCGCGGTTCATCCTCTTGGGCCCAAAGTCGCCTTTGGGTCTTGGGCCGTCAATAGGTTTGCTATGACCCACCATCTTCATTGATGAGTCGCCAGTGGTATGATCCAACCCCTCCGGGTGGTTCATACCCAGTAGTTATATCCCCAACATTAGGCCCCAGGTTGATTTGAACTTGTTCACATCAATCTTCAATACTCAACTTAGCAAAATCTCTCATTGTCAATTTTATGAATTTGCTATAACCCGTCGTGACGTCAGCTCACAGAATCATGTTAACCTGCCATGATGTCATCTTGCATTAACTTCGCGCGAAGCCCAGAATATCTTCAACAGATCTTTATCTTTAATGGTTCTTCCAAATCTCGAGGCGGCCACCCACATAATCATTATTTTTTGGCTTCCTCAATTCTCGTGCATGCCATCTATCCATTGCCTTATAAATAGGGACAGGGGTCCTTTCCATTTCCCCCATTGCCTCCTCGTCTTCATCTTCTTCTCCGTGACGCCACACACATGCTCGAGCTCCGCCGCCGCCAACCTCCGTCCACTGCACCAACTCAGGCCGCTGCATCAACCTGACTGGATTAGAGACACCGGTCGTGCCACCGCTGTTCATCAGCATCTGTAAGTGCTCATCTCCCCAGGTCTCAGATATGTACTAGGGTTTGGACAGTTCGTCGGTGTTCTTGCCGTTCTTCACCATCCTTTTCCCCTTTGAATTGAGCATCTTCCAGTCTGAACATAATACAAAACTTATGCGATGGCCACTTAGCATTCATTTTTAATATCAAAATACCTTCCGTTCATACCAGATCTCATCCGGACATACGAACTTCTCTGCTGCCTCCACATTAGGTTTAGGATTTTACTTAATTTTCTGACCAGCCGTAGGTCCAAAATTATACCTCCAATCTGTGAAATCAGTTTGTCCATCACTTAGCAAAATTTTCACTGATAGATTTGAACAACCATACCTATCATGGCGGCTTACGTCATAAACTGTGACCCACCGTGCAACATTAGGCCCCGTTTAAGCCGCCATCATACGTTTCATAATTTGTATAATCCGGCAATTTTCTTCGGCTTAACCATGCTTGCTTATTCATTTTCATAATTTGGTTCTGCACCATGTACTTGGCTTTTAACCTCCGGCCAGTTTAACAGCATAATCCTTAACCCGGCAGCTACCATTAGCCTCCTTTTAAACCACCAATATGAATATCTGTGTACTTCAATGTTCATTTTCTGGCTTAACACGTCAGCTGTTTATAGCGCTTTACCTTTGAATCACTGGTCTGGCTTAACAACATAATCTTAAACCGGTAACATTGCTTTACTTTAGGCCTTTTTCCTCAAAAAATGGGTAAAACTGTTACTGCCTGCAACTGGGTCATTTCCCGGGTCACCGAGGAAGACTTGAACAAATATGCTCGGACTAGCGTCCTAGCCAAAAAAGATGTCATCCATTGGAGGGTTCCAGGCATTGAAACTCCTCCTGAGCCCAAGGATGGAGAAGTAATTGTTTTTACTAATCATATGATCTGGGGCTTCAGCCCTCCCGGCTCAAAATTCTTCGGCGATGTGCTGCATTTTTTCAAGCTCCATCCACAAGATATCAGACCAAACTCCGTTTCAAACATCTGCAACTTCCAAGTACTCTGCGAGGTGTACCTTCAATAGGAGCCACCGTAGAACTATTCAGGGAGTTCTATTACTTAAACCAGTAGAACGAGTTCACAGATGGGCCCAGCCTAGAGCTAGGCGGCATCTCTATACAGCGACGGAAAGAAGCCACTTTCCTAGCTGCCACTCTGCCCAGTCATCCCAAAGACTGGAACCAAACCTAGTTTTATTGCAAAGACACTTCTCTAGAAGGGGAAATCCTCTGTCGGGTTATCACGCCAGCCGGCTTAGCAGCAGGCATCCTCTTCCAGATCGCATTAGTACAGCAGAACGGAAGAAATATATGCCATTTTTTCAAAGATCCGAGCCTTGATGGCTAATGGCTTGAATAGAATTAATCTGGTTCGATGCTGGGTCACCTGGAGAGTTTTAACTTTAAGCCGCCAACCTAGCTTAATGTGCGAGTACACCGGCGAGTTAAAAGATCCTCAACGCCACTGTCAGATTGAAATGACTGACGAAGACATCAACAATATGACCAAATCTCTATTAAATGAGAGCTTGGAAGACTGCAGTAAAGTCGGATTGAATCCTTTCTGCGTCCTTAACAAACCGTCAACTGTAAGCTTTTAACCAATTTCACAATTGAATCATACCTTCCCTTAAATTGTATTTTCATACCATTTTAATTTTTGCAGACCGATTCGCCTTTTTGGACTAAGAAGCTACATGATAAGCCGACCAAGAAAATCTGGACAAAGAGCAAAGCTATCAAAAGCCTGCTAAGAAGAAGACCAATCCTGCCGAGTTATTCAACTTGGATGATAAAGATGATGATGATGATTCGGAGGTAACACTTGACTCCCTTGGCTCATTTTTTGTACATTTTATTGATAATGATCACTATCAGGATGATGCGGAGGGAAGCCAAGCCAATGCTGAAGAGGTAACTATCCTTTCCTCTGACTCTGAACCTCTGCCAAGACAGAAAATTCGTCAAGCAAGCCGGACAGTAAGATTTTCCCATCCTTTAGCTTATTTGGATCCCGACTTTCTTTTGAAGAAGCAGCAACATGAAACTCGCCGCACAACTCAGAACAGCAGCGGCGGAATTCTTTCCTCCAGCTTACCAAACACCCCAGCACCTCGCAAGCGTCGACCGGAGGTTTCAAATATTTCTGACTTATATTATCCCAAGGCAGGTCTTTTTCGACAACCTCTTAACCCGTCTAATTCAAACTATCAGGGAACATCTCATTCCTCCTTCGGCGACTCAACTGGGACTCAAATCCTGACTTTCAAGACTATGCCTGGGTGAGAAAATTAAATCTATCTGCTTTGAATCATGCACTTAATTTTCATATTAACTCTGTCTTATGATTCCTTTTCAGTTCTATGGCAAAGCCCAGCAAAAAGCATAAAATTGACAAACCGGCCGAAGAGCCCAGAAATGTCGATCCGGAACAACATGCCACAACTGAGACTTTGCATCAAGTGTCAGAAGCTGTTATGGATAATCCTCCTCCAGAAGACCAACTCGTTACCCAAGATGCCATAGATGTTGATCCAGAAAATGATAAACCGCCCAGTCCTGCTCAGCCGGCTCAGGAATCTGATGATATAATGATCACTAGGTCGTCTTATCAGGCCCCAGGCAACCCCATTACCCTGTCGAAACACAGCGGCAAGGAGGAGTTCTCTGTTGTTGGTAAGGGAAAATTGAAAGTTGACTTGGAAGGCTATGCTCATTTAGTACTCAAGAGATTCACTCTGGTTATTTTACCCATCTTCACACCAGCCGTGACTTCAAAGCCGGCTTGATCAACTTGATGAAGGAGCACTTTGAGGTAATCCAGCACAATCCTCCTCATAAATGTACCTCTATCAGCCGCCAAGTCTATAAAACATGATAGCATTGAATGTGCTGTAGACTTTTAGATAGTCATAAATATGTGAAGATCAAACTAGTAGCCCCCAAGGGCCGGCTTAAATTATCAAATTAAGCCAGGACTTCAATTAGCAGTGATCAACTTTGCACCTGTAGCCCCCAAGGGCCGGTTTAATCAGTATGAATAAACCGGGACTTCAATTAGCAGTGATCAACTTTGCACTTGTAGCCCCCAAGGGCCGGTTTAATCAGCATGAATAAACTGGGACATATCACCATAGCTGTAAATAAAATCCAAGTATGTAGCCTTTATCCACCGGATCGCATCATATTGCCCGGGTCATCATATAAACTTGTCTTTGAAAAGAGAAATAAGCATTAGCCCCCAAGTGCCAAGGAAAATACTTGTATTGTGCTTGGGACTTCAAAAATAATCATGATCATAATACCTTCCATGTTGTTCATGTCGCAGGCTGAACTAAATGAGAAGGAATCCCAAGTCAAAGATCTAAGGGTCAATATTCTAACTCAACAATCTGAGACTTCAAAAGCCAAGTCAGAGCTAAAGAATGCATTGGAAAATGTTGAGCAGTTGAAACAAAGCTTCAGTACTAACAGAACCGGCTAAGAGACCAAGAAGGCAGCTTTACTAAAAAGAGCAGAGGATGCCGAAGCAGCCCTTAGACCGGTAACTAACGAGTTGTCCGATTTAAAGCATCAAATCAACAGCATGACATCGGCCATCTTTGGTAAGTAACAAAAAATAATTTCCTTTTCACCAATAGTATATCATAATCATTTGTCGGTTTACCAATAACTTTACTGATGTAGGCTCCTAAAGAACCAAGTTGGGTTCCGACATGCGCATCAAGCTCAAAGCTGTCTATACTGTGGTAGAGCAGCTATACACTAGTCCTCAACGGTCAATCTGTGATGCTATTTATAAGAAACAACCGCCCTCCCTCATCAAGGAAACACTTGAAAATCTATCTGTGTTGCCCCAAAGGATTGAGGATTTAAAGCGATCAACTGCCAGAGCCAGCGCCATGACTGCCCTAAGCCGGGCAAAGGCATGGCAAGCAGATCTTGATCCAGAAGATATGGCTAATGGCTGCCCAAGTGTAAAAGAAGATAGGTCTCCCTTCAACGCTGATGACTTTGCAAAAATAGCAAGGGAAATGCGTCCAGTAGCAAGCAAACCGGTTGAAGACACAGATCTATCCCAATATTAGGCAGCTTACGACGCTGATAGCAAGAAGGTGAAGGCGCCGGTTGATACGTCTCCAACGTATCTATAATTTTTGATTGCTCCATGCTACTTTATCTATTGTTTTAGGCAATATTGGTCTTTATTATCCACTTTTATATTATTTTTGGGACTAACCTATTAACCGGAGGCCCAGCCCAGATTTGCTGTTTTATGCCTATTTCAGTGTTTCGAGGAAAAGGAATATCAGACGGAGTCAAAAAGGAACGAAATCAACTGGAGAAGTTATTTTTGGAAGGAAAGCAACCTGATAGAATTGGAGTGCACATCAGGGGAGTCTCGGGCTGCCCACGAGGGTGGGGGGCGCCCCCCCTGGGCGCGCCCCCCTGCCTCGTGAGCACCCCGGAGGTCCACCGACGTACCCCCTGCACCCATATATACCTACGTACCCTAAAACTTCCAGAAGAGAAGATAGATCGGGAGTTCCGCCGCCGCAAGCCTCTGTAGACACCAAAAACCTCTCGGGAGCCTGTTCCGGCACCCTACCGAAGGGGGATTCCATCACCGGTGGCCATCTTCATCATCCCGGTGCTATCCATGACGAGGAGGGAGTAGTTCACCCTCGGGGCTGAGGGTATGTACCAGTAGCTATGTGTTTGATCTCTCTCTCTCGTGTTCTCTCTCATGTTCCATCTATGGCACGATCTTGATGTATCTCGAGCTTTGCTATTGTAGTTGGATCTTATGATGTTTCTCCCCCTCTACTCTCTTGTGATGAATTGAGTTTCCCCTTTGAAGTTATCTTATCGGATTGAGTCTTTTATGAGAACACTTGATGTATGTCTTGCCGTGATTATCTGTGGTGACAATGGGATATCATGTGCCACTTGATGTATGTTTTGGTGATCAACTTGCGGGTTTCATGACATTGGGAACCTATGCATAGGGGTTGGCACACGTTCTTGACTCTCCGGTAAAAACTTTGGGGCACTCTTTGAAGTACTTTGTGTTGGTTGGATGAACCTGAGATTGTGTGATGCATATCGTATAATCATGTCCACGGATACTTGAGGTGACAATGGAGTATCTAGGTGACATTAGGGTTTTGGTTGATTTGTGTCTTAAGGTGTTATTCTAGTACGAACTCTTTTATAGATTGATCCGAAAGAATAACTTTGAGGTGGTTTCGTACCCTACCATAATCTCTATGTTTGTTCCCCGCTATTAGTGGCTTCGGAGTGACTCTTTGTTGCATGTTGAGGGCTTGTTATTTGATCTATCTATGTTATTATTGTTGAGAGAACTTGCACTAGTGAAAGTATGAACCCTAGGCCTTGTTTCCTATCATTGCAATACCATTTACGCTCACGTTTATCACTTGTTACCTTGCTGTTTTTATTATTTCAGATTACAAATACCTTTATCTACCATCCATATTGCACTTGTATCACCATCTCTTCGCCGAACTAGTGCACCTATACAATTTGCTATTGTATTGGGTGTGTTGGGGACACAAGAGACTCTTTGTTATTTGGTTGTAGGGTTGCTTGAGAGAGACCATCTTCATCCTACGCCTCCTATGGATTGATAAACCTTAGGTCATCCACTTGAGGGAAATTTGCTACTGTCCTACAAACCTATGCACTTGCAGGCCCAACAACGTCTACAAGAAGAAGGTTGTGTAGTAGACATCAAGCTCTTTTCTGGCGCCGTTGCCGGGGAGGTTAGCGCTTGAAGGTATATCTTTAGATCTTGCAATCGAATCTTTTTGTTTCTTGTTTTAGCACTAGTCTAGTTTATAAAAGAAAAATACAAAAAAAATGGAGTTAAGGATGCCTCATATGCTTCATCTTTTTAATGTCTTTCGTGAAAATGATGGGAAGGAAAATTGTGCCAAAGTACTAGAAGAAGAATTACATAGAATGCTTGGCATGAAATATGTGAATGATGAGCATGATTGCAATGCTGTTAGTATGAATTCCTTGAATATCCATGATGCTAATGATATGCAAAGCCACAAGCTTGGGGAAGCTATGTTTGATGAAGATGATATTTTTTGTCCCCCAAGCTTTGATGAGCAAATTTACTATGATGAAAGCATGCCTCCTATCTATGATGATTATTGTGATGACATGTATGCTTTAAAGAATAATGATAACCATGAAACTTGTCATCTTGATCTTAATTTTCAATCATGTGATAGTTATTTTGTTGAGTTTGCTCCCACTACTATTCATGAGAAGAATTTTGTTTATGTGGAGAGTAGTAAAAATTCTATGCTTGTAGATCATTAAAAGAATGCTTTAGGTGCTGGTTATATTGTTGAATTCAATCATGATGCTACTGAAAATTATTATGAGGGAGGAACATATGCTTGTAGGAATTGCAATAATATCAAGTTTCCTCTCTATGTGCTTAAAATTTTGAAGATATGCTTGTTTTACTTTCCTATGCTAGCTGATTATTGTTCCCATAAGTTGTTTGCTCACAAAATCCCTATGCATAGGAAGAGGGTTAGACTTAAATGTGCTAGTCATGTGCTTCATGATGCTCCTGTTACGTTTCAATTCTTATCTTTTATGTGAGCATCATTGTCATCATCATGCCTAGCTAGAAAGCCATTAAAGAAAAGCGCTTGTTGGGAGACAACCCAATATTTATCCTTACTGTTTTTGTGTGTTCACATGATTATGCTACTGTAATAATCATGTTGTATAGCTTTTGTTTCAATAAAGTGCCAAGTAAGACCTTTAGGATGGCTTACGGTGATAGTTGTGTTGATCCTGCTGAAAATCAGAAACTTTTGCATCCAGTAAATTAGTTTTGTGAATTCACAGAAATGTTCTTCTTATCTGATTCTTTTTGCTCTGGATTGGTACACGAATTTCTTAGGATTTCCTAATTTGGTAGGCGTTTTGGAGTTCCATAAGTATACGTTTGATACAGATTACTACAGACTGTTCTGTTTTTGACAGATTCTGTTTTCTATTGTTGTTTGCTTATTTTGATGAATCTATGAGTAGTATCGGAGGGTATGAGCCATAGATAAGTTGGAGTACAGTAGATATTACACCAATATGTATTTAGAATGAGTTCATTACAGTACCTTATGTGGTGGTTTTGCTTTCTTTCACTAACGAAGCTTACGAGTTTTCTGTTGAGTTTTGTGTTGTGGAGTTTTCAAGTTTTGGGTAAAGATTCGATGGACTATGGAATAAGGAGTGGCAAGAGCCTAAGCTTGGGGATGCCCAAGGCACCCCAAGGTAATATTCAAGGACAACCAAGAGCCTAAGCTTGGGGATGCCCCGGAAGGCATCCCCTCTTTCGTCTTCGTCCATCGGTAACTTTACTTGGAGCTATATTTTTATTCACCACATGATATGTGTTTTGCTTGGAGAATCATTTTATTTTGTTATTTTTTTCTTTCTGTTAGTTAGAATAATGTTTTGCATCTTTAGTTTCAATAAAGAAGTCAAGGATAGCCTTTGCCATGCTTATCTTGCTAGTATACATGTTGCTGTTTGAAAACAGAAAGTTTACCGCTGTTGCAAAAATTCCTTAGAAAAGTCAGAGAGTGGTATAATGTTGAATCCTTTTGCATAATGAGCTCTGATAAATTTATTACAGTGGGAATTTTAGTTCATAATTTTTGGAGTCAGGGAAGTATTGATACTCTTGCATTCTTTACAAACTGTACTGTTTTGGCAGATTGCTGTTATGGTTGCATTGTTTGCATATGTTTGCTTGTTTAATGATTCTATTTAAGGATAGGAGTATTAGATATGCAGAGGCATTTAGTATGCAATGTTGAATAATAATTTTAGTGATTTGTTATAGTAGAAAATGATAAGGTTTTGCATTGGTTTAAACTAACCTATCTCACGAGTTCTTGTTGAGTTTGTTGTGAATGAAGCTTTTGATAAAAAGAGAAACCATGATATGAGAGGAATTAAGGAGACACAAAAGCTCAAGCTTGGGGATGCCCAAGGCACCCCAAGATAATATTTCAAGAAGTCTCAAGCATCTAAGCTTGGGGATGCCCCGGTAGGCATCCCACCTTTCTTCTTCAACAACTATCGGTTAGTATCGGTTGAGCCTAAGTTTTTGCTTCTTCACATGAGTTGTGCTATCCTTGCAATGTAGTTTTCTTTAGGTTTGCTTGCTGTTTGAATAAAGTATCAAGATCTGAAATTATTAAATGAGAGAGAGTCTTCGCATAGTTGCATAATTATATAGCTACTCATTGACCTTCACTTATATCTTTCGGAGTAGTTTGTCATTTGCTCTAGTGCATCACTTATACCTTTTATAGCATGGTGGTAGTTTTATTTTGTAGAAATAGATGAACTCTCATACTTCACTTAGATTATTTTGAGAGTCTTAAATAGCATGGTAATTTGTTTAAATAATGTTAATATACTTGGTATTCAAGATATGTGAAACTTTCTTATGAGTGTGTTGAATACTAAGAAAAGTTTGATACTTGATAATTGTTTTGAGATATGGAGGTAGTGATATTAAAGTCATGCTAGTTGGGTGATTATGAATTCAAAGAATGCTTGTGCTGAAGTTAGCAAGTCCCGTAGCATGCACGTATGGTTAAAGTTGTGTAACAAATTTGAAACATGAAGTGTACCTGGCTTGTGCATCCTTATGAGTGGCGGTCGGGGCCGAGCGATGGTCTTTTCCTACCAATCTATCCCCCTAGGAGCATGCGTGTAGTACTTGAATTTTTGATGACTTCTAAATTTTTTGCAATAAGTATATGAGTTCTTTTGACTAATGTTGAGTCCATGGATTATACGCACTCTCACCTTTCCACCTTTGCTAGCCTCTTCGGTACCGTGCATTGCCCTTTCTCACCTTGAGAGTTGGCACAAACTTTGCCGGTGCATCCAAACCCCGTGATACAATACGCTCTATCACACATAAACCTCCTTATACCTTCCTCAAAACAGCCACCATACCTACCTATCATGGCATTTCCATAGCCATTCTGAGATATATTGCCATGCAACTTCCACCACCATCATCATGACATGCATTACTTTTGTCATATTGCCATTGCATGATCTTGTAGTTGACATCGTATTTGTGGCAAAGCCACCATGCATTATTTTCATACATGTCACTCTTGATTCATTGCACCATCCCGGTACACCGCTGGAGGCATTCATATAGAGTCATATCTTGTTCTAAGTTTCGAGTTGTAATCCTTATGTTGTAATCAATAGAAGTGTGATGATCATCATTATTATAGCATTGCCCAAACAAAAAAAACAAAAAAAGAGAAAGGCCAAAAAAAGGCCCAAAAAAAGGGCAATGCTACTATCTCTTTTTCCACACTTGTGCTTCAAAGTAGCACCTTGTTCTTTATGTAGTGAGTCTCATATATTGTGCTTCAAAGTAGCACCTTGTTCCTCATGTAGTGAGTCTCATAACTTGTCTTTTTATACTAGTGGGAATTTTTCATTATAGAACTTGGCTTGTATATTCCTACGATGGGCTTCCTCAAATGCCCTAGGTCTTCATGAGCAAGCGAGTTGGATGCACACCCACTAGTTTTCTTTTGTTGAGAATTCATAGCTCTAGTGCATCCGGTGCATGACAATCCCTACTCCTCATGTTGACATCAATTGATGGGCATCTCCATAGCCCGTTGATTATCCTCGTCAATGTAAGACTTTCTCCTTTTTTGTCTTCTCCACACAATCCCCATCATCATATTCTATTCCACCCATAGTGCTATATCCATAGCTCACGCTCATGTATTGCGTGAAGGTTGAAAAAGTTTGAGATTATTTAAGTATGAAACAATTGCTTGGCTTGTCATCGGGGGTATAGAAGTTGGGAACATCTTTGTGTGACGAAAATGAAGCATAGCCTAACTATATGATTTTGTAGGGATGAACTTTCTTTTGCCATGTTATTTTGAGAAGACATGATTGCTTTGATTAGTATGCTTGAAGTATTATTATTTTTGTGTCAATATGAACTTTTGTCTTGAATCTTTCGGATCTGAATATTCATGTCACAATTAAGAAGAATTACATTGAAATTATGCCAAGTATCACTCCGCGTCAAAAATTCTTTTTTATCATTTACCAACTCGAGGACGAGCAGGAATTGAGCTTGGGGATGCTTGATATGTCTCCAACGTATCTATAATTTTTTATTGCTCCATGCTACTTTATCTACTGTTTTAGGCAATGTTGGGCTTTATTATCCACTTTTATATTATTTTTGGGACTAACCTATTAACCGGAGGCCCAGCCCAGATTTGCTGTTTTATGCCTATTTCAGTGTTTTGAGGAAAAGGAATATCAGACGGAGTCAAAATGGAACGAAATCAACTGGAAAAGTTATTTTTGGAAGGAAAGCAACCTGATAGACTTGGAGGCACGTCGGGGGAGTCCCAGGCTTCCCACGAGGGTGGGGGCGCGCCCACCCCCCCTTGGCGCGCCCCCCTGCCTTGTGAGCACCCCGGAGGTCCACTGACGTACCCCCTGCACCCATATATACCTACATACCCTAAAACTTCCAGAACAGAAGATAGATCAGGACTTCCACCACCGCAAGCCTCTGTAGCCACCAAAAACCTCTCGGGAGCCCATTCCGGCACCCTGCCGGAGGGGGATCCCATCACTGGTGGCCATCTTCATCATCCCGGTGCTATCCATGACGAGGAGGGAGTAGTTCACCCTCGGGGCTGAGGGTATGTACCAGTAGCTATGTGTTTGATCTCTCTCTCTCTCTCTCTCGTGTTCTCTCTCGTGTTCCATCTATGGCACGATCTTGATGTATCCCGAGCTTTGCTATTGTAGTTGGATCTTATGATGTTTCTCCCCCTCTACTCTCGTGTGATGAATTGAGTTTCCCCTTTGAAGTTATCTTATCGGATTGGGTCTTTTATGAGAACACTTGATGTATGTCTTGCCGTGATTATCTGTGGTGACAATGGGATATCATGTGCCACTTGATGTTGAAGGAAATATGCCCTAGAGGCAATAATAAAGTTATTATTTATTTCCTTATTTCATGATAAATGTTTATTATTCATGCTAGAATTGTATTAACCGGAAACATGATACATGTGTGAATACATAGACAAACATATAGTCACTAGTATGCCTCTACTTGACTAGCTCATTAATCAAAGATGGTTATGTTTCCTAACCATAGACATGTGTTGCCATTTGATTAATGGGATCACATCATTAGGAGAATGATGTGATTGACATGACCCATTCCGTTAGCCTAGCACTTGATCGTTTAGTATGTTGCTATTGCTTTCTTCATGACTTATACATGTTCCTGTAACTATGAGATTATGCAACTCCCATTTACCGGAGGAACACTTTGGGTGCTACCAAACGTCACAACGTAACTGGGTGATTATAAAGGAGTACTACAGGTGTCTCCAAAGGTACATGTTGGGTTGGCGTATTTCGAGATTAGGTTTTGTCACTCCGATTGTCGGAGAGGTATCTCCGGGCCCTCTCGGTAATACACATCACTTAAGCCTTGCAAGCATTGTAACTAATGATTTAGTTACGGAATGATGTATTACGGAACGAGTAAAGAGACTTGCCGGTAACGAGATTGAACTAGGTATTGGATACCGACGATCGAATCTCGGGCAAGTAACATACCAATGACAAAGGTAACAACGTATGTTGTTATGCGGTTTGACCGATAAAGATCTTCGTAGAATATATAGGAGCCAATATGAACATCCAGGTTCCACTATTGGTTATTGACCGGAAACAGTTCTAGGTCATGTCTACATAGTTCTCGAACCCATAGGGTCCGCACACTTAAGGTTTCGATGACAGTTTTATTATGAGTTTATGAGTTTTGATGTACCGAAGGAGTTCGGAGTCCCAGATGAGATCGGGGACATGACGAGGAGTCTCAAAATGGTCGAGACGTAAAGATCGATATATTGGACGACTATATTCGGAGTTCGGAAAGGTTTCGAGTGATTCGGGTATTTTCGGGGGTACCGGGGAGTTACGGGAATACGAGGAAGAAGCAATGGGCCTCATGGGCCAAGTGGTGGAAGAGAGGAGGCAGGGCGCGCGGCCCCCCTAGCCCAAACTGAATTGGACTAGGGGGCCGGCTCCCCTTTCCTCCTTTTCCTCCCTCTCCTTCCTTCTCTTTCTCCTTCCCTTCCTTCCCCTCTCCTACTTGGACTAGGAAAAAGGGGGAATCCTACTTGGAGTAGGATTCTCCCCCTTGGGCGCGCCTCCTCCCCTTGGCCGGCCCCCTTCCCCTTGCTCCTTTATATACAGGGGCAGGGGGCACCCCATGACACACAAGTTGATCTTCGTGATCGTTCCTTAGCCGTGTGCGGTGCCCCCCTCCACCATATTCCACCTCGGTCATATCGTTGCGGTGCTTACGCGAAGCCCTGCGTCGGTAGAACATCATCATCGTCATCACGCCGTCATGCTGACGGAACTCATCCCCGACACCCTGCTGGATTGGAGTTCGGGGATCGTCATCGAGCTGAATGTGTGCAGAACTCGGAGGTGCCGTACGTTCGGTGCTTGGATCGGTCGGATCTTGAAGACGTACGACTACATCAACTGCGTTGTCATAACGCTTCCGCTTACGGTCTACGAGGGTACGTGGACAACACTCTCCCCTCTCGTTGCTATGCCATCACCATGATCTTGCATGTGCGTAGGAAATTTTTTGAAATTACTACGTTCTCCAACAGTGGTATCAGAGCCTAGGTTTTATGCGTTGATGTTATATGCACGAGTAGAACACAAGTGAGTTGTGGATGATACAAGTCATACTGCTTACCAGCATGTCATACTTTGGTTCGGCGGTATTGTTGGATGAAGCGGCCCGAACCGACATTACGCGTACGCTTACGTGAGACTGGTTCTACCGACGTGCTTTGCACACAGGTGGCTGGCGGGTGTCAGTTTCTCCAACTTTAGTTGAACCGAGTGTGGCTACGCCCGGTCCTTGCGAAGGTTAAAACAGCACCAACTTGACAAACTATCGTTGTGGTTTTGATGCATAGGTAAGAACGGTTCTTTCTAAGCCCGTAGCAGCCACGTAAAATTTGCAACAATAAAGTAAAGGACGTCTAACTTATTTTTGCAGGGCATGTTGTGATGTGATATGGTCATGACGTGATGAGATATAAGTTGTTGTATGAGATGATCATGTTTTGTTGAAGTTATCGGCAACTGGCAGAAGCCCTATGGTTGTCTCTTTGTTGCATAAGATGCAAGTGCCAAATAATTGCTTTACTTTATCGCTATGCGATAGCAATAGTTGCAAGAGCAATAGTTGGCGAGACGACCATGTGATGACACATTGATATAGATCAAGATGATGAAGATCATGGTGTCGTGTCGGTAACGATAGAGATCAATACAGTACTTTGGAGATGGAGATCAAAGGCGCAAGATGATCATGGCCATATCATGTCACATATTTTGATTGCATATGATGTTTATCTGTTATACATCTTATTCTGTTTTGTTTGACGGTAGCATTATAAGATGATCTCTCACTAATTATCAAGAAGTGTTCTCCCTGAGTATGCACCGTTGCGAAAGTTCTTCGTGCTGAGACACCACGTGATGATCGGGTGTGATAGGCTCTACGTTCAAATACAACGGGTGCAAAATAGTTGCACACGCGGAATACTCAGGTTAAACTTGACGAGCCTAGCATATACAGATATGGCCTCGGAACACGGAGACCAAAAGGTCGAACGTGAATCATATAGTAGATATGATCAACATTGTGATGTTCACCATTGAAACTACTCCATCTCACGTGATGATCGGACATGGTTTAGTTGATTTGGATCACGTAATCACTTAGATGACTAGAGAGATGTCTGTCTAAGTGGGAGTTCTTAAGTAATATGATTAATTGAACTTAAATTTATCATGAACTTAGTCCTGGTAGTATTTTGCAAATTATGTTGTAGATCAATAGCTTGCGTTGTTGCTTTCATATGTTTATTTTAATATGTTCCTAGAGAAAATTGTATTGAAAGATGTTAGTAGCAATGATACGGATTAGATCCGTGATTTGAGGTTTATCCTCATTGCTGCACAGAAGAATTATGTCCCTAATGCACCGCTAGGTGACAGACCTATTGCAGGAGCAGATGCAGACGTTATGAACGTTTGGCTAGCTCAATATGATGACTACTTGATAGTTTTGTGCACCATGCTTTATGGCTTAGAATCGGGACTTCAAAAACGTTTTGAACGTCATGGACCATATGAGATGTTCCAGGAGTTGAAGTTAATATTTCAAGCAAATACCCGAGTTGAGAGATATGAAGTCTCCAACAAGTTCTATAGCTAAAAGATGGAGGAGAATCACTCAACTAGTGAGCATGTGCTCAGATTGTCTGGGTACTACAATCGCTTGAATCATGTGGGAGTTAATCTTCCAGATAAGATAGTGATTGACAGAATTCTCTAGTCACCACCACCAAATTAGTAGAACTTCGTGATGAACTATAATGCAAGGGATGACGAAAACGATTCCCGAGCTCTTCGTGATGCTAAAATCGACGAAGGTAGAAATCAAGAAAGAGCATCAAGTGTTGATGATTGACAAAGATCACTAGTTTCAATAAAAGGGCAAAGGGAAAGAAAGGGAAACTTCAAGTAGAATGGCAAGTAAGTTGTCACTCCCACGAAGAAGCTCAAAGCTGGACCAAAGCCTGAAACTGAGTGCTTACACTGCAAAGGAAATGGTCACTGGAAGCGGAAATGCCCTGAATATTTGGTGGATAAGAAGGATGGCAAAGTGAACAAGGGTATATTTGATCTACAGGTTATTGATGTGTGCCTTACTAGTGTTTATAGTAGCCCTAAGTATTTGATACTTGTTCAGTTGCTAAGATTAGTAACTCGAAACAGGAGTTATATAAACAGAGACTGGTTGAAGGGGAAGTGACGATGAGTGTTGGAAGTGGTTCCAAGATTGATATGATCATCATCGCACACTCCCTATACTTTCGGGATTAGTGTTGAACCTAAATAAATGTTATTTGGCATTTGCGTTGAGCATGAATATGATTTGATCATGTTTATTGCAATACGGTTATTCATTTAAAATCAGAGAATAATTGTTGTTCTGTTTAAATGAATAAAACCTTTGATGGTCATACACCCAATGAAAATAGTTTGTTGGATCTCGATCATAGTGATACACATATTCATAATATTGATGCCAAAAGATGCAAAGTTGATAATGATAAGTGCAACTTATTTGTGGCACTGCCGTTTGGGTCATATCGATGTAAAGCGCATGAAGAAACTCCATAAAGATGGATTTTTGGAATCACTTGGTTATGAATCATTTGATGCTTGTGAACCGTGCCTTTTGGGCAAGATGACTAAAACTCCGTTCTCCGGAACAATGGAACAAGCTACTGACTTATTGGAAATAATACATACCGATGTATGCGATCCAATGAGTGTTGATGCTCGTGGCAAGTATCATTATTTTCTGACCTTCACGAAATGATTTGAGCAGATATGGGTATATCTACTTAATGAAGCACAAGTCTGAAACATTTGAAAAGTTCAAAGAATTTCAGAGTGAAGTGGAGAATCATCGTAACAAGAAAATAAAGTTTCTGCAATTTGATCACGGAGACAAATATTTGAGTTACGAGTTTGGTTTTCAATTAAAACAATGTGGAATAGTTTCACAAACTCATGCCACCTGGAACACCACAATGTAATGGTGTGTCCGAACGTCGTAATCGTACTTTACTAGATATGGTGCGATCTATGATATATCTTACCGATTTACCACTACGTTTTGGGGTTGTGCATTAGAGACAGCTGCATTCACTTTAAATAGGGCACCATCAACATCCGTTGAGACGACGCCTTATGAACTGTGGTTTAGCAAGAAACCAAAGTTGTCGTTCCTTAAAAGTTTGGGGCTGCGATGCTTATGTGAAAAGGTTTCAACCTGATAAGCTCGAACCCGAATCAGGGAAGTGCGTCTTCATAGAATACCCAAAGGTAACTATTGGGTACACCTTCTATCACAGATCCGAAGGCAAGTTATTCGTTGCTAAGATGGATCCTTTCTAGAGAAGAAGTTTCTCTCAAAAGAAGTGAGTAGGAGGAAAGTAGAACTTGATGAGGTAATTGTACCTTCTCCCTTATTGGAAAGTAGTTCATCACAGAAATCAGTTCCAGTGATTCCTACACCAATTAGTGAGGAAGTTAATGATGATGATCATGAAACTTCAGATCAAGTTGCTACCAAACCTCGTAGGTCTTCCAGAGTAAGGTCCGCACCAGAGAGGTACGGTAATCGTGTTCTGGAAGTCATGTTACTAGACCATGATAAATCTACGAACTATGAGGAAGCGATGATGAGCCCAGATTCCGCGAAATGGCTTGAGGCCATGAAATCTGAGATGGGATCCATATATGAGAACAAAGTGTGGACTTTGGTGGAGTTGCCCGATGATCGGCAAGCCATATTGTATAAATGGATCTTCAAGAGGAAGACAGGTGCTGATAGTAGTATTACTATCTAAAAAGCTCGACTTGTCGCAAAAAGGTTTTTCGACAAGTTCAAGGTGTTGACTACAATGAGATTTTCTCAACTGTAGTGATGCTTAAGTCTGTCCGAATCATGTTAGCAATTGCCACATTTTATGAAATCTGGCAAATGGATGTCAAAACTGCAATCCTTAATGGTTTTCTTAAAGAAGAGTTGTATATGATCCAACCAGAAGGTTTTGTCAACCCTAAAGGTGCTAACAAATTGTGCAAGCTCCAGCGATCCATCTATGGACTGGTGCAAGCATCTCGGAGTTGGAATATACGCTTTGATGAGTTGATCAAAGCATATGGTTTTATACAGACTTTTGAAGAAGCCTGTATTTACAAGAAAGTGAGTGAGAGCTCTGTACCATTTCTAATATTATATGTGGATGACATATTGTTGATTGGAAATGATATCGAAATTCTGGATAGCATGAAAGGATACTTGAATAAGAGTTTTTCAAAGCAAGACCTCGGTGAAGCTGCTTACACATTGAGCATCAAGATCTATATAGATAGATCAAGACGCTTGATAAGATTTTTCAATGAGTACATACCTTGATAAATTTTTGAAATAGTTCAAAATGGAACAGTCAAAGAAGGAGTTCTTGCCTGTGATGCAAAGGTATGAAGTTGAGTAAGACTCAAGACCCGACCATCGCAGAAAATAGAAAGAGAATGAAAATTCATTCCCTATGCCTCAGTCATAGGTTCTATAAAGTATGCTATGTTGTGAACCAGACCTATTGTATACCTTGCTCTGAGTTTGACAAAGGAATACAATTTTGATCTAAGAGTAGATCACTGGACAGCGGTCAAGAATATCCTTAGTGAGGACTAAGGAGATGTTTCTCGATTATGGAGGCGATAAAAGAGCCCGTCGTAAAAAGTTACAACGATGCAAGCTTTTACACCAATCCAGATGACTCTAAGTCTCAATCTGGATACATATTGAAAGTGGGAGCAATTAGCTAGAGTAGCTCCATGCAGAGCATTGTAGACATAGAATATTTGCAAAATACATACGGCTCTGAATATGACAGACCCGTTGACTAAACTTCTCTCATGAGCAAAACATGATCACACCTTAGTACTCTTTGGGTGTTAATCACATAGCGATGTGAACTAGATTATTGACTCTAGTAAATCCTTTTGGTGTTAGTCACATGACAATGTGAACTATGGGTGTTAATCATATACAGATATGAATATTGGTGTTAAATGACATGGCGATGTGAACTAGATTATTGACTCTAGCGCAAGTGGGAGACTGAAGGAAATATGCCCTAGAGGCAATAATAAAGTTATTACTTATTTCCTTATTTCATGATAAATGTTTATTATTCATGCTAGAATTGTATTAACCGGAAACATGATACATGTGTGAATACATAGACAAACATATAGTCACTAGTATGCCTCTACTTGACTAGCTCATTAATCAAAGATGGTTATGTTTCCTAACCATAGACATGTGTTGTCATTTGATTAATGGGATCACATCATTAGGAGAATGATGTGATTGACATGACCCATTCCGTTAGCCTAGCACTTGATCGTTTAGTATGTTGGTATTGCTTTCTTCATGACTTATACATGTTCCTGTAACTATGAGATTATGCAACTCCCGTTTACTGGAGGAACACTTTGGGTGCTATCAAACGTCACAACGTAACTGGGTGATTATAAAGGAGTACTACAGGTGTCTCCAAAGGTACATGTTGGGTTGGCGTATTTCGAGATTAGGTTTTGTCACTCCGATTGTCGGAGAGGTATCTCTGGGCCCTCTCGGTAATACACATACTTAAGCCTTGCAAGCATTGTAACTAATGAGTTAGTTACGGAATGATGTATTACGGAACGAGTAAAGAGACTTGCCGGTAACGAGATTGAACTAGGTATTGGATACCGACGATCGAATCTCGGGCAAGTAACATACCAATGACAAAGGGAACAACATATGTTGTTATGCGGTTTGACCGATAAAGATCTTCGTAGAATATGTAGGAGCCAATATGAACATCCAGGTTCCACTATTGGTTATTAACCGGAAACAGTTCTAGGTCATGTCTACATAGTTCTCGAACCCGTAGGGTCCGCACACTTAAGGTTTCGATGACAGTTTTATTATGAGTTTATGAATTTTGATGTACCGAAGGAGTTCGGAGTCCCGGATGAGATCGGGGACATGACGAGGAGTCTCAAAATGGTCGAGATGTAAAGATCGATATATTGGACGACTATATTCGGAGTTCGGAAAGGTTCCGAGTGATTCGGGTATTTTCGGGGGTACCGGGGAGTTACGGGAATACGAGGAAGAAGCAATGGGCCTCATGGGCCAAGTGGTGGAAGAGAGGAGGCAGGGCGCGCAGCCCCCTAGCCCAAACCGAATTGGACTAGGGGGCCGGCCCCCCTTTCCTCCTTTTCCTCCCTCTCCTTCCTTCTCCTTCTCCTTCCCTTCCTTCCCCTCTCCTACTTGGACTAGGAAAGAGGGGGAATCCTACTTGGAGTAGGATTCTCCCCCTTGGGCGCGCCTCCTCCCCTTGGCCGGCCCCCTCCCCCTTGCTCCTTTATATACGAGGCAAGGGGGCACCCCATGACACACAAGTTGATCTTCGTGATCGTTCCTTAGCCGTGTGCGGTGCCCCCCTCCACCATATTCCACCTCGGTCATATCGTTGTGGTGCTTAGGCGAAGCCCTGCGTCGGTAGAACATCATCATCGTCACCACGCCGTCATGCTGAGGAACTCATCCCCGACACCCTGCTGGATCGGAGTCCGGGGATCGTCATCGAGCTGAATGTGTGCAGAACTGGGAGGTGTCGTACGTTCGGTGCTTGGATCGGTCGGATCATGAAGACGTACGACTACATCAACCGCGTTGTCATAACGCTTCCGCTTACGGTCTACGAGGGTACGTGGACAACACTCTCCCCTCTCGTTGTTATGCCATCACCATGATCTTGCATGTGCGTAGGAAATTTTTTGAAATTACTACGTTCTCCAACAGATGTATGTTTTGGTGATCAACTTGCGGGTTTCGTGACATTGGGAACCTATGCATAGGGGTTGGCACACGTTCTTGACTCTCCGGTAGAAACTTTGGGGCACTCTTTGAAGTACTTTGTGTTGGTTGGATAAATCTGAGATTGTGTGATGCATATCGTATAATCATGCCCACGGATACTTGAGGCGACAATGGAGTATCTAGGTGACATTAGGGTTTTGGTTGATTTGTGTCTTAAGGTGTTATTCCAGTACGAACTCTTTTATAGATTGATTCGAAAGAATAACTTTGAGGTGGTTTCGTACCCTACCATAATCTCTATGTTTGTTCTCCGCTATTAGTGGCTTCGGAGTGACTCTTTGTTGCATGTTGAGGGCTTGTTATTTGATCTATCTATGTTATTATTGTTGAGAAAACTTGCACTAGTGAAAGTATGAACCCTAGGCCTTGTTTCCTATCATTGCAATACCGTTTACGCTCACATTTATCACTTGTTACCTTGCTGTTTTTATTATTTCAGATTACAAATACCTTTATCTACCATCCATATTGCACTTGTATCACCATCTCTTTGCCGAACTAGTGCACCAATACAATTTGCTATTGTATTGGGTGTGTTGGGGACACAAGAGACTCTTTGTTATTTGGTTGCAGGGTTGCTTGAGAGAGACCATCTTCATCCTACGCCTCCTATGGATTGATAAACCTTAGGTCATCCACTTGAGGGAAATTTGCTACTGTCCTACAAACCTGTGCACTTGCAGGCCCAACAACGTCTACAAGAAGAAGGTTGTGTAGTAGACATCACCGGTTCATCAGGAGGTGGATCTCATCCTACCGACTAGTAAGCACACCTTTGCTTCTGATATTGATCCATCAAGTCTTATAGATGACGAGGCTGTGTTTATAGCTTTGACCGGTATCAACTGGGCTTCGCCTGACTTCCAGCCAATGGATAACCAAGGAGAAGAAGAAGCATCGCAGGATGATCCGGAGGCTTCGACCCGTCAAGACTAGAAAGCTTAAGTCATGAGCCGGTTTCTGCATGTCTCAAAAACACTTATTGTTTTGCGGCCATATGATGCCTTGTAATAGGCTAGTTGAATAACCGTGATCTGTCACGCCATCATGCATGTTTTGTTTGCATAACACCGTCGATCCGTCATTTGAAGATCTGGCACTTATGCTTATAATATCAATTATGCAGACCATGCTTATCATTTTCCCTGCACAGAAGCAGATAACAAGTGCCCTGGCGGTTTACCCCAGGGCGGGTCACAATACCCCATATAAAAACCACTGATGACTAAATAGTCCATAACTAGGGCCGGTTTATCAAAACCTCATATAATCATAACAAAATAAATATCATACCTTTGATACTTGTTTACACTGCCGGCTTATCATACGTCCTGCAGTAAGGGTAACAGCCCAAAGACAGAGCACAACAACCTGTTATATCGCCGGCTTACAATGCCATAGGCAACAATGGGTAATATCCCAAAACTTACAGCACAACACTCTAAGCACATAATCATCATACACTGGCGACTTATAGTCCAAAACTAGGCCGGGTTAATAAAACTCCGGATAGATTCATATATGAACCATAAGGCAACATGGCCCTAATCAGTTTTTAACCATGTATCAACATGGCACAAAAGATGAACCTCAAAAAATGTTCAAATCAAATATAAAACAGGAAACAAGGCATTCATAGGCTGCCAAGCCTCAATGTCAAGCGTTCTTCAAGGGCCACGCAACCACTGAGTTAAACCTTAATTCAAACCCGTAAGCCGGACCTCACATGACCAATCGCCATTTTAACTTTGACAAATTCAGGGTCTTTACAAGATTGATTGTCAAGAGTACGGCGAGTCATTCCAGGATTACCTGGTCGAAGTGGCAGGCAAACAAAGGCAGGATAACCCGGATTTTTTGGTGAATACACCTGGCATCCAAGCCTATTACAAGGGTCAACAAAGCTCTATTCATTAACAAGGAGCCCCCAAGTAATATTTCATTCCAGGCGTATAAGCTGGATCAATAGGGTAGTCATAGCTATGCTCGATCAGCAGGAAGCCCCCAAGTATTTTGTAATCATGGTGTACAAGCCGGATCAAGAGGGTAGTCATAGCTATGCTCAATAAGCACGAAGCCCCCAAGTGATCGTATGAAGTGACAATAAAGACTCATATTCTCAGAAATGAAATGACAGAGGCCCTGAATTATCAGGGATGCCGGCTTTATTATATTCATCATAATATATACATTAATAGAAGTATGTACATCACAAGAGCCGGTGGCTCAAGTGTAATAAGGCCGAAGATGAGAAATATTCTACGGCCAGCGGGTCTCCTCCTCCGACGTGCGTGAGTCCTTGTGGTTTCGAACATCGATAAGGTAGTATGACCCGTTGTTCAAATTTTTGCTGACCGCAAAGGGCCCTTCCCAAGGTGGGGATAGCTTGTGCATATCAGTTTGATCCTGGATAAGTCGGAGCACCAAATCTCCTTCTTGAAAGGTCCTGGTTTTAACCCGGCGGCTGTGATAATGACACAGATCTTGCTGGTAAATCGTCGAACGAGCCGCCGCAAGGTCACGCTCCTCATCCAACAAGTCAATAGCATCCTAACGTGCTTTTTCATTATCAGCTTCAACATAAGCCGCCACATGGGGTGAGTCGTGACGGATGTCACTAGGGAGAACCGCCTCTGCTCTGTAAACCATGAAGAAAGGCGTGTAACCCGTAGATATGTTGGGGGTAGTATTGATATGCCATAACAGTGAGGGCAATTCCTCCACCTAACAACCCGGCGTCCTCTGCAAAGGGACCAGAAGTTGATGCCTCTCAAAATTTCTTGATTGGCTCTTTTAGCTTGGCCATTGGATTGGGGGTGGGCCACTGATGACACATCAAGACGAATTTGCTCTCGTTGACAGAATTCTTTCATAACACCTTTGGACAGATTAGTGCCATTATCAGTTATAATGCCGCGAGGATAGCCAAACCAGAAAATCACCTTTTTGATGAATTGAACTGCTATTGCCGCGTCACACTTACTGACCGGCTCTGCCTCACCCACTTTGTAAATTTGTCAACCGCCACCAAAAGGTGGGTCTTTTTATCCTTGGACCTTTTGAAAGGTCCAGCCATATCAAGCCCCCAGACTGCAAATGGCCAAGTAATTGGAATCATCCTCAATTCTTGAGCCGGTACATGAGCTCATCTTGAAAATTTCTAACAACCATCACATTTACTAACCAAATCCTCTGCATCAGTATGAGCCGTCAGCCAATAAAACCCATGACGGAAAGCCTTGGCTACAAGAGACTTAGAGCCGGCATGATGACCACAATCTCCTTCATGAATCTCTCGCAGAATCTCACGGCCTTCCTCAAGAGAAACACAACGTTGAAACACCCCTGTAACACTGCATTGATGCAACTCTCCATTGACAATAGTCATTGACTTAGACCGTCGGGTTATCTGCCTGGCCAAAGTTTCATCTTCAGGTAATTCGCCCCGGGTCATATAAGCCAAATATGGAACTGTCCAATCAGGAATAGCATGAAGAGCCGCCACCAATTGCGCCTCCAGGTCAGGAATAGCAAGATCCTCCTTCGTAGGCAATTTGACTGAAGGGTTATGCAGAATATCAAGGAAAATATTAGGTGGTACCGGCTTACCCTGGGACCCTAGCCAGCTTAAAGCATCAGCCGCCTCATTTTTCCTGCGATCAACATGTTTCACTTGATAACCTTTGAAATGACCAGCAATAGCATCGACCTCTCAGCGGTAAGCCGCCCTGAGTGGATCCTTAGAATCCCAAGTGCCTGAAACTTTCTACCAAATCTGAGTCGCCAAAACACCACACCCGGCTTAGATTCATCTCTTTAGCCATCCAAAGACCATGGAGCAATGCCTCATACTCAGGTGCATTGCTAGTACAAGGGAACATCAACGTTAAAACATAACAAAATTTATCACCTCATGGGGAGGTCAAAATAACTCCGACCCCTGAGCCTTCCAACTACGTGGATCCATCGAAGTGAATAGTCCAATACGTGCTATCCGGCTTCAACTCAAGCATCTGTAGCTCAGTCCAGTCATTGATAAAATCCACCGGTGCTTGAGACTTGATAACTATCCTAGGCACATATTTCAAACCATGGGGTCCAAGCTCAATGGCCCACTTGGCTACCCGACCTGTGGCCTCTTTGTTTTGAATGATATCCCCTAAAGGAGCAAAACTAACCACAGTGATGGGATGACCAAGGAAATATTGCTTGAGCTTTTGACTAGCCATGAACACCCCATATACCAGCTTCTGCCATTGTGGATACCTCTGCTTGGATTCAATTAGTACCTCACTGATATAATAAACCGGCTGTTGAACCGGATGTTCCTTGCCTGCTTCCTTTCGTTCCACCACAATCGCCATGCTGACAGCTCGGCTATTAGTAGCCACATATAACAACAAGGGATCCTTATCAATAGGAACAGCAAGGACCGACGGCTCAGCTAACTATTTATTCAAGGCTTCAAACGCCTGATTAGCAGCATCACTCCAGACAAAGTGATTTGTCTTCTTCATCATCTGGTACAGAGGGATAGCTTTTTCACCCAACCGGCTTATGAACCGGCTTAAACACGGTAGATGTCCTAGTTTGAAGCCTTGAAGAAACAGTTAGCTGAGCCACCGACTAAATCCTCACGCTAGGTCCCTAGCCTGCTTAACAGTGTTCGCCCACTGTCATGGACTTAACACTAGGACCCTAGCCGGCTTAATGGTGGGCGCCAACTATCATGGACTTAACACGGCAGATGTCCTAGCAGAAGGACTTAATCTTGGAGCCATCGCAACTAGGTTAGCTTAAAGGGGTTAATCGGGACAAATGACACAGAGAGTTTATACTGGTTCAACCCCTCGCGGTGGACGTAAAGGCCTACTCCAGTTTGGGATTGTATTGCTTGGGTTTTGATTACTAGGGAGCGAATACACTCGACCTAGTCCTTGATCTCTTGTTTCTTGAGTTAACCCGCCGCCGGGTCATCCCTTTATATATACAGGTTGATGCCCGACGGCTTACAGAGTCCCAGCCGGCTCATACACAACGTGTCCGGCTTGGTGACTAACTAAGCTTGCCTTGCAAGTTATACATGTGGCGGTTCATCCTCTTGGGCCCAAAGTCGCCCCTAGGTCTTGGGCCGTCAATAGGCTTGCTATGACCCGCCATCTTCATTGATGACTCACCAGTGATATGACCCGGCCCCTCCTGGGCGATTCATACCCAGTAGTTATATCCCCAACACCACCACTAAGGCCAGCACTGTCTACAACAAAACAACCTCCAAAACCAAGAGCGTATTTCAGATCCTCAACTCTTTTTGCATTGATTTTAGTTTCCATAACAAAGAGAAGAGTGGGTCCTTCTAGATTCACAATGCTGCGAAGCTATCGAACTGCCTCAGGGTTCCCAAGCCCCCGGCAGTTCCAGCTCAAGCAACTCATTGGGATGGGCAGCGCTGCTCTGCAGACGTTGCCGACTTGTCGGGCGTGGGTTTATTCTTCTTTGGGACTCTCTCCACAACCTACTCATCCCCATCTTTGACACTTGCTATTTCTGTCTCCTGATGATCAACTTGAGTTTCCACTCTCGGGTTTGTGCCATCCGTCAGGACAAGTGGTGTTGTTGTATCCACCCCCCGGTAAATTGGTTTCGGTGCTTCCTTCCTCTTGTTAGATTGTGCTCTGTTTTTAACCGGGGAATTCACCTCTACCACTCCTTTACCGGTGTTGCTAGAATTCTTAGATTCACGCCGGCTGCTAGGACCGGAGTATTGCTCCTTATTCCAGTTGTCCCCTGATGCAGCCGTATTCCAATCCTCTAGTGCCCTCAACTTAGAACCAAATGGCAGTTCACCCTTGTCTTCACGAGGTCCTGGAGTTGGCCAAAACAAATCTGAATGGCCAAGTCTGCCACAAGAGAAACAAAAGTGGTGAACTTGCTCGTACTTTATGTCGTACCGATCTGTCTTCTTCCTCCTGGTAGAGTTAATCAAAATCCACCTCCTCAAAGGTTTGCTAACATCATGAGCAATTCTAGCTCTCAGGTATCCACCCACATGATCGAACTGGACCAAAGTGGCGTTCTTATCAGTCTGTTGTGCGACCAGTTTACCCCAAGAATCATCTCGGAGATTGTAGGGGAGATTTGGGACCCTAGCCCACATATAGAGCCGGTCAAACTAGACCTCATCAGGTCGCATACAATCCTCAAACTCAGCAAGTACTACAGCGTTCTTGCTTACTGTTGGAAATATGCCCTAGAGGCAATAATAAAGGATTATTATTATATTTCTTTGTTCATGATAATTGTCTTTTATTCATGCTATAAGTGTATTATCCGGAAATCGTAATACACGTGTGAATACATAGACCACAATACGTCCCTAGTAAGCCTCTAGTTGACTAGCTCGTTGGTCAACAGATAGTCATGGTTTCCTGACTATGGACATTAGATGTCATTGACAACGGGATCACATCACTAGGAGAATGATGTGATGGACAAGACCCATTCCTAAGCATAGCACCAGATCGTGTAGTTCGTTTTGCTAGAGCTTTTTCAATGTCAAGTATCTCTTCCTTAGACCATGAGATCGTGTAACTCCCGGATACCGTAGGAGTGCTTTGGGTGTACCAAACATCACAACATAACTAGGTGACTATAAAGGTGCACTGCAGGTATCTCCGAAAGTGTCTGTTGGGTTGACACGGATCGAGACTGGGATTTGTCACTCCGTATAACGGAGAGGTATCACTGGGCCCACTCGGTAGTGCATCATCATAATGAGCTCAAAGTGACCAAGTGTCTGGTCACGAGATCATGCATTACGGTATGAGTAAAGTGACTTGCCGGTAACGAGACTGAACGGGGTATTGGGATACCGACAATCGAGTCTCGGGCAAGTAACATACCGTCTGACAAAGGGAATAGTATACAGGGTTGCTTGAACCCTCGACATCGTGGTTCATCCGATGAGATCATCGAGGAGTATGTGGGAGCCAACATGGGTATCCAGATCTCGCTATTGGTTATTGACCGGAGAGCTGTCTCGGTCATGTCTGCATGTCTCCCGAACCCGTAGGGTCTACACACTTAAGGTTCAGTGACGCTAGGGTTGTATGAATATGAGTACGTAGCAAACCGAATGTTGTTCAGAGTCCCGGATGAGATCCTGGACGTCACGAGGAGTTCCGAAATGGTTCAGAGGTAAAGAAAACTATATAGGAAGTGCTGTTTCGGCCATCGGAAAAGTTTCGGGGTCACCCGGTATTGTACCGGGACCATCGGAAGGGTCTCGGGGGTCCACCGGGTGGGGCCATCTATCCCGGAGGGCCCCGTGGGCTGAAGTGGGAGGGGAACCAGCCCCTAGTGGGCTGGTGCACCCCCCTTGCCCCCCCCCCTGCGCCTAGGGTTGGAAACCCTAGGTGGGGGCGCACCACTTGCCTTGGGGGGCACTCCACCCCCCTTGGCTGCCGCCCCCCCTTGGGAGATTGATCTCCCAGGGCCGGCGCCCCCCTCCTGTGGGCCTATATAAAGGAGGGCAGGGGGGAGGGCAGCCGCACCCAAGTCTTGGCGCCTCCCTCCGCCTGCTACACCTCGTCCTCCTCCCGCAGCAGCTTGGCGAAGCCCTGCCGGAGTTCTGCTGCATCCACCACCACGCCGTCGTGCTGCTGGATCATCATCAACCTCTCCTTCCCCCTTGCTGGATCAAGACGGAGGAGACGTCACGCTGACCGTACGTGTGTTGAACGTGGAGGTGCCGTCCGTTCGGCGCTAGGATCTCCGGTGATAGGATCACGACGAGAACGACTACTTCAACCCCGTTCTTTTGAACGCTTCCGCTCGCGATCTACAAAGTGGTACGTAGATGCATATCTCCTATGACTCGTTGTTAGATGAACTCATAGATGGATCTTGGTGAAACCGTAGAAATTTTTTTATTTTCTGCAACGTTCCCCAACAGTGGCATCATGAGCTAGGTCTATGCGTAGTTCTCTATTGCACGAGTAGAACACAATTTTGTTGTGGGCATAGATCTTGTCAACTTGCTTGCCGCTACTAGTCTTTTCTTGCTTCAGCGGTATTGTGGGATGAAGCGGCCCGGACCGACCTTACACGTACGCTTACGTGAGACAGGTTCCACCGACTGACATGCACTAGTTGCATAAGGTGGCTAGCGGGTGTCTGTCTCTCCTACTTTAGTTGGAGCGGATTAGATGAAAAGGGTCCTTATGAAGGATAAATATAAGTTGACAAAATCACGTTGTGGTTATTCGTAGGTAAGAAAACGTTCTTGCTAGAACCCAATTGCAGCCACGTAAAAGATGCAACAACAATTAGAGGACGTCTAACTTGTTTTTGCAGCAATTGTCATGTGATGTGATATGGCCAGAAGTTGTGATGAATGATGAATGATAATATATTGTGATGTATGAGATCATGTTCTTGTAATAGGAATCACGACTTGCATGTCGATGACTATGACAACCGACAGGAGCCATAGTAGTTATCTTTAATTTTTGTATGACCTGCGTGTCATTGAAGAACGCCATGTAAATTACTTTACTTTATTGCTAAACGCGTTAGCCATAGAAGTAGAAGTAGTCGTTGGCGTGACAACTTCATGAAGACACAATGATGGAGATCATGATGATGGAGATCATGGTGTCATGCCGGTGACGAAGATGATCATGGAGCCCCGAAGATGGAGATCGCAGGAGCTATATGATATTGGCCATATCATGTCACTACTATATAATTGCATGTGATGTTTATTATGTTTTATGCATCTTGTTTACTTAGAATGGCGGTAGTAAATAAGATGATCCCTTATAATAATTTCAAGAAAGTGTTTCCCCTAACTGTGCACCGTTGCTAAAATTCGTCGTTTCGAAGCACCACGTGATGATCGGGTGTGATAGATCCTTACGTTCACATACAACGGGTGTAAGAAAGATTTACACATGCAGAACACTTAGGGTTAACTTGACGAGCCTAGTATGTACAGACATGGCCTCGGAACACAGAGACCGAAAGGTCGAACATGAGTCGTATGGAAGATACGATCAACATGGAGATGTTCACCCATGATGACTAGTCCGTATCACGTGATGATCGGACACGGCCTAGTCGACTCGGATCGTGTAACACTTAGATGACTAGAGGGATGTCTAATCTGAGTGGGAGTTCATTAAATAATTTGATTAGATGAACTTAATTATGATGAACTTAGTCTAAAACTTTTGCAAAATATGTCTTGTAGATCAAATGGCCAACGCTCATGTCAACATGAACTTCAACGCGTTCCTAGAGAAAACCAAGCTGAAAGATGATGGCAGCAACTATTCTGACTGGGTCCGGAACCTGAGGATCATCCTCATAGCAGCCAAGAAAGATTATGTCCTAGATGCACCGCTAGGTGAAGCACCCATCCCAGAGAACCAAGACATTATGAACACTTGGCAATCACGTGCTGGTGATTACTCCCTCGTTCAGTGCGGCATGCTTTACAGCTTAGAACCGGGGCTCCAAAAGCGTTTTGAGAAGCACGGAGCATATGAGATGTTCGAGAAGCTGAAAATGGTTTTCCAAGCTCATGCCCGGGTCGAGAGATATGAAGTCTCCGACAAGTTCTATAGTTGTAAGATGGAGGAAAACAGTTCTGTTAGTGAGCACATACTCAAAATGTCTGGGTTGCACAACCGCCTGTCCCAGCTGGAGATCAACCTCCCGGACGAGGCGGTCATTGACAGAATCCTTCAGTCGCTCCAACCGAGCTACAAGAGCTTTGTGTTGAACTACAATATGCAGGGGATGGTGAAGACCATTCCAGAAGTATTTTCAATGCTGAAGTCAGCAGAGGTTGAAATCAAGAAGGGCAAGGGTAAGAAGAACTTCAAGAAGGACGGCAAAGATGTTGCCGCGCCTGGTAAGCCAGTTGCCGGGAAGAAGTCAAAGAATGGACCCAAGCCTGAGACTGAGTGCTTTTATTGCAAAGGGAAGGGTCACTGGAAGCGGAACTGCCCCAAATACTTAGCGGACAAGAAGGCCGGCAACACTAAAGGTATATGTGATATACATGTAATTGATGTGTACCTTACCAGTACTCGTAGTAACTCCTGGGTATTTGATACCGGTGCCGTTGCTCATATTTGTAACTCACAGCAGGAGCTGCAGAATAAGCGGAGACTAGCGAAGGACGAGGTGACGATGCGCGTCGAGAATGGTTCCAAGGTCGATGTGATCGCCGTCGGCACGCTACCTCTACATTTACCCACAGGATTAGTTATGAACCTCAATAATTGTTATTTAGTGCCAAGTTTGAGCATGAACATTGTATCTGGATCTCGTTTAATACGAGATGGCTACTCATTTAAATCCAAGAATAATGGTTGTTCTATTTATATGAGAGATATGTTTTATGGTCATGCCCCAATGGTCAATGGTTTATTCTTAATGAATCTCGAACGTAATGTTACACATATTCATAGTATGAATACCAAAAGATGTAAAGTTGATAACGATAGTCCCACATACTTGTGGCACTGCCGCCTTGGTCACATTGGTGTCAAGCGCATGAAGAAGCTCCATGCTGATGGACTTTTAGAGTCTCTCGATTATGAATCATTTGACACATGTGAACCATGCCTCATGGGCAAAATGACCAAGACTCCGTTCTCCGGAACAATGGAGCGAGCAACCAACTTGTTGGAAATCATACATACTGATGTGTGTGGTCCAATGAGCGTTGAGGCTCGCGGAGGATATCATTATGTTCTCACTCTCACTGATGACTTGAGTAGATATGGGTATGTCTACTTGATGAAACACAAGTCTGAGACCTTTGAAAAGTTCAAGGAATTTCAGAATTAAGTAGAGAATCAACGTGACCGAAAGATAAAATTCTTACGATCGGATCATGGAGGAGAATATTTAAGTCACGAATTTGGTACACACTTAAGAAAATGTGGAATCGTTTCACAACTCACGCCACCTGGAACACCTCAGCGTAACGGTATGTCCAAACGTTGTAATCGCACTCTATTGGATATGGTGCGATCTATGATTTCTCTTACCGATTTACCGCTGTCATTTTGGGGATACGCTCTAGAGACAGCTACATTCACTTTAAATAGGGCACCGTCTAAATCCGTTGAGATGACACCGTATGAATTATGGTTTGGGAAGAAACCTAAGCTGTCGTTTCTAAAAGTTTGGGAATGTGATGCTTATGTCAAGAAAGTTCAACCTGAAAAGCTCGAACCCAAGTCGGAAAAATGCGTCTTCATAGGATACCCTAAGGAAACCATTGGGTATACCTTCTATCTTAGATCTGAAGGCAAGATCTTTGTTGCCAAGAACGGATCCTTTCTAGAAAAGGAGTTTCTCTCGAAAGGAGTAAGTGGGAGGAAAGTAGAACTCGATGAAGTACTACCTCTTGAACCAGAAAGTAGTGCCGCTCAGGAAAATGTTCCTGTGGTGCCTACACCGACTGGAGAGGAAATTAATGATGATGATCAAGGTACTTCGGATCAAGTTGCTACTGAACTCCGTAGGTCCACAAGGACACGTTCCACACCAGAGTGGTATGGCAACCCTATCCTGGAAATCATGTTGTTAGACAACGGTGAACCTTCGAACTATGAAGAAGCGATGGCGGGCCCAGATTCCAACAAATGGCTGGAAGCCATGCAATCCGAGATAGAATCCATGTATGAAAACAAAGTATGGACTTTGACTGACTTGCCCGATGATCGGCGAGCAATAGAAAACAAATGGATCTTTAAGAAGAAGACGGACGCGGATGGTAATGTCACCATCTATAAAGCTCGACTTGTCGCTAAGGGTTATCGGCAAGTTCAAGGGATTGACTACGATGAGACTTTCTCTCCCGTAGCGAAGCTTAAGTCCGTCCGAATCATGTTAGCAATTGCCGCATACTATGATTATGAGATATGGCAGATGGACGTCAAAACGGCATTCCTTAACGGTTATATTAAGGAAGAGTTGTATATGATGCAGCCGGAAGGTTTTGTCGATCCTAAGAATGCTAACAAAGTATGCAAGCTCCAGCGATCCATTTATGGGCTGGTGCAAGCATCTCAGAGTTGGAACATTCGCTTTGATGAGATGATCAAAGCATTTGGGTTTATGCAAACTTATGGAGAAGCCTGCGTTTACAAGAAAGTGAGTGGGAGCTCTGTAGCATTTCTCATATTATATGTAGATGACATACTTTTGATGGGAAATGATATAGAATTCTTGGACAGCATTAAGGCCTACTTGAATAAGTGTTTTTCAATGAAGGACCTTGGAGAAGCTGCATACATATTAGGCATCAAGATCTATAGGGATAGATCGAGACGCCTCATAGGTCTTTCACAAAGCACATACCTTGATAAGATTTTGAAGAAGTTCAAAATGGATCAGTCCAAGAAAGGGTTCTTGCCTGTACTGCAAGGTGTGAGATTGAGCTCGGCTCAATGCCCGACCAAGGAAAGATAAAGAAGAGATGAGCGTCATCCCCTATGCCTCAACCATAGGATCTATTATGTATGCCATGCTGTGTACCAGACCTGATGTAAACCTTGCCGTAAGTTTGGTAGGAAGGTACCAAAGTAACCCCGGCAAGGAACACTGGACAGCGGTCAAGAATATCCTGAAGTACCTGAAAAGGACAAAGGACATGTTTCTCGTTTATGGAGGTGACGAAGAGCTCGTCGTAAAGGGTTACGTCGATGCTAGCTTCGACACAGATCTGGATGACTCTAAGTCACAAACCGGATACGTGTATATGTTGAATGGTGGAGCAGTAAGCTGGTGCAGCTGCAAGCAGAGCGTCGTGGCGGGATCTACATGTGAAGCGGAGTACATGGCAGCCTCGGAGGCAGCGCATGAAGCAATATGGGTGAAGGAGTTCATCACCGACCTAGGAGTCATACCCAATGCGTCGGGGCCGATCAAACTCTTCTGTGACAACACTGGAGCTATTACCCTTGCCAAGGAGCCCAGGTTTCACAAGAAGACCAGGCACATCAAGCGTCGCTTCAACTCCATCCGTGAAAATGTTCAAGATGGAGACATAGATATTTGCAAAGTACATACGGATCTGAATGTTGCAGATCCGTTGACTAAACCTCTCTCGCGAGCAAAACATGTTCAACACCAGAACTCTATGGGTGTTCGATTCATCACAATGTAACTAGATTATTGACTCTAGTGCAAGTGGGAGACTGTTGGAAATATGCCCTAGAGGCAATAATAAAGGATTATTATTATATTTCTTTGTTCATGATAATTGTCTTTTATTCATGCTATAATTGTATTATCCGGAAATCATAATACACGTGTGAATACATAGACCACAATACGTCCATAGTAAGCCTCTAGTTGACTAGCTCGTTGGTCAACAGATAGTCATGGTTTCCTGACTATGGACATTAGATGTCATTGACAACGGGATCACATCATTAGGAGAATGATGTGATGGACAAGACCCATTCCTAAGCATAGCACAAGATCGTGTAGTTCGTTTTGCTAGAGCTTTTTTAATGTCAAGTATCTCTTCCTTAGACCATGAGATCGTGTAACTCCCGGATACCGTAGGAGTGCTTTGGGTGTACCAAACGTCACAACATAACTGGGTGACTATAAAGGTGCACTACAGGTATCTCCGAAAGTGTCTGTTGGGTTGACACAGATCGAGACTGGGATTTGTCACTCCGTATAACGGAGAGGTATCACTGGGCCCACTCGGTAGTGCATCATCATAATGAGCTCAAAGTGACCAAGTGTCTGGTCATGGGATCATGCATTACGGTACGAGTAAAGTGACTTGCCGGTAACGAGACTGAACGGGGTATTGGGATACCGACGATCGAGTCTCGGGCAAGTAACATACGGTTTGACAAAGGGAATAGTATACGGGGTTGCTTGAACCCTCGACATCGTGGTTCATCCGATGAGATCATCGAGGAGTATGTGGGAGCCAACATGGGTATCCAGATCCCGCTATTGGTTATTGACCGGAGAGCTGTCTCGGTCATGTCTGCATGTCTCCCGAACCCGTAGGGTCTACACACTTAAGGTTCAGTGACGCTAGGGTTGTATGAATATGAGTACGTAGCAAACCGAATGTTGTTCAGAGTCCCGGATGAGATCCTGGACGTCACGAGGAGTTCCGAAATGGTTCAGAGGTAAAGAAAACTATATAGGAAGTGCTGTTTCGGCCATCGGAAAAGTTTCGGGGTCACCCGGTATTGTACCGGGACCATCGGAAGGGTCTCGGGGGTCCACCGGGTGGGGCCATCTATCCCGGAGGGCCCCGTGGGCTGAAGTGGGAGGGGAACCAGCCCCTAGTGGGCTGGTGCACCCCCCTTGCCCCCCCCCCCTGCGCCTAGGGTTGGAAACCCTAGGTGGGGGGCGCACCACTTGCCTTGGGGGGCACTCCACCCCCCTTGGCTGCCGCCCCCCCTTGGGAGATTGATCTCCCAGGGCCGGCGCCCCCCTCCTGGGGGCCTATATAAAGGAGGGCAGGGGGGAGGGCAGCCGCACCCAAGTCTTGGCGCCTCCCTCCGCCTGCTACACCTCGTCCTCCTCCCGCAGCAGCTTGGCGAAGCCCTGCCGGAGTTCTGCTGCATCCACCATCACGCCGTCGTGCTGCTGGATCATCATCAACCTCTCCTTCCCCCTTGCTGGATCAAGACGGAGTAGACGTCACGCTGACCGTACGTGTGTTGAACGCGGAGGTGCCGTCCGTTCGGCGCTAGGATCTCCGGTGATAGGATCACGACGAGAACGACTACTTCAACCCCGTTCTTTTGAACGCTTCCGCTCGTGATCTATAAAGTGGTATGTAGATGCATCTCTCCTATGACTCGTTGCTTAGATGAACTCATAGATGGATCTTGGTGAAACCGTAGAAAAAAATTTATTTTCTGCAACGTTCCCCAACACTTACATGCCACGGCGAGCCGATCCAGATGCGATCTCGATCACGTTTCGTCTCGAACTCTGCCACAAAGGTGTTCTCGCCCATCGATCTAAATTGCAATCCTCTAGGGTTCCCCCAGGCAGGGCGGAGCGCACTAGCGATGGTTTGGATGTGAAGCAGCTTCCTGTGCAAAACCCTGTCCGCGAGGAGCCACTTTTGCGCTTCTCCTTCTTTCGTGTCATCGATGACTAGAGGGGTCGCCTCCTCGTCCGTGATCCCTAACTTCCCCGGCGCCTCCTCTTGTCGAGCCCTAGCCGTCCGCGAGGAGCTAGAGTCCGTCTCGTTCTGCTTGCCATCAACCGATGAAGCCATCTTCTGCCGGAATCAACGATTGCCCGGCCGGAGAGATCCGGCAAGCGTTGTTTCCGTCCACCGAAACCCTAATGGCCGCCAAGGGGTTTTTAGGTTTTCGTGGAAAACCAGTTAAGTATGGCCTGGCAGAGGTCCGGATGCTACGAGTTGTTCCCGCGATTTAATCGATGATGATCTTGCGCTACGTACCGGCGCTCCAAAATTACAGACCGTATCCACTCCTGTCACGGATTCAGGGCTGAACACGATCACGACACGAAACGGCCACGGCGTGTAACGAAGCGCCCCTGATCCATCCGTGAAGTCCGAAACCCTTTCTTTTTCTTCTCTTTTCTTTCTATAAGTGACGAGAACGTCAAATCTGAAACCCCGCCCGTCCGGTCCGCACTACAGAAAAATAACCCGCGCCGCCGGCCGAGACGAGGCCGAGGGAGCCGCCGCCATGGAGCAGCTCCTGGATAGCTTTCCGCAGCCCGCGGTGTACGACGCCCTATCCCTCCTGGAGCAGGTCAAAGCATGCTTCGCGCCCGATCCGGACCTCACCGCGGAGTTCCTCGACCTCTTCGCGCGCTTCAGCAGGGGCGAGATCGTCGACATCCCCGCCGTCGTGGCCAGGGCGTACGCGCTCCTCCAGGGCCATCCCGACCTCATCCAGCGTTTCGACACCTACAACCCCTTTCTCCGCCGTCCCGCTCAGCACGAAGCCGAGCCCGTCCGCGATGATCCGCCCAAGCGGCCCAAGAGGGAGCGCCGCCACCCGGCCGCTGCCGCCTCCGTCGACGCCGACTGTGCCGGGGCCATGCGGTTCCTCGAGCGGGTGAAGCTGGCGGACGCCGGGTTCTACGACAGGGTCCTCGCGCTGCTCTTCCACGTGCGATCGGAGGTCAAGCTCGACGCAAATCAAATCTACGACAGGGCCCGGGAGATTTTCGGGCCGGCGCACAGCCGTCTCCTCCGCGGTTTCACGGAGTACCTTCCGACGGGGCGTGACTTTCTGAGGCGTCGCGCGCCCAAGAAGGAGCCGCCGGAAGAGCACCGTGCTCCTGCACCCAAGCGCAAGGCCCCCGCCGCCGGAACGGCCATGATCCGAGTCGACGTCGCCGGCAAGAAGAAACCCCGCGTCGACGAACGGAAGACGACCAACCAACGTGCCTCCCCGGCCGTCGATGCCCCGAAGAGCGGCGACAAATTCTCCAAGTTTAGGGAGGCGTGGGAGTTCGAGACCACGTACACCAAGCTGGTGGTCACGATGAGACGCACCAAGAAAGCACTACAAGAACTCAAGCCAAAGAAGAAATCACGGGAGGAAGCCGAGCCGGCGAAGGAACCGCCGGAAGAAATCAAGCCGTCGCCGGGCCACCACGTCCGGCCGCGTACGTTCGAGGAACTCTACCCCAGCCGCGAGTGCCGGGAGGTTCTCCAGGAGATGTACGGCGACATGTTGGTACCGATGCGGGAGGCGCTCGAGGACGGCGCGCGCACCGAGCTGGCTCTGAAGACGATCAAGCGCAGGCTGAAGAAGCTGGAGGAGGTGGCCGTGAAGATCACGAGGGAGCGGCGGGATCCCGCCCGCGTTGAGCGCCGGATGGCAGAGCTTGTCATAGATCAAGTGGTGCTTCTTCGGGGTCGGACGGAAAGAGCAGCGGCACGCAATCCTGATGGCCCGTGCGAGAGCCCAGCCGGCATGTCCGAGACCAAGATTGACATGGACCAAGATTTAAGAAAACAACTCCTGGTTCCTGTAATGTAAGAAAACAACTTTTCAAGCCATTTTTTATCCAACACATAAATCTCTTCGGACTACTCTTGGTTCCTGTAAATCCCCCCAAAATGCATGCTCACAAAAAAATTACATAGAAACAAGTCCTAGGATTAATCTGATGTTTTTTACACTATAATATTCAGCGAGTCAAATCCACAAAAGGCTTTTATAGTGATATAAACTTCATTCCTACTATTTTTCAGTCGACTAAATCTCGGCACTCTTCTCGTGGGCTACCCGTCTTGGGTGCGGGGGGTTGCTTTTTTTCACCCATGTGTACAACTCGACCCGGTTTAGTGTGTGAATGTCTTTTTTTAACTAGAGGATACCCCACGCATTGTTAAGGGATTTGGTTGATGAAAATTTGGGTTAATAACATGGAAAATCAAAATAATAAAAGAATACATATGATGTACTCCCTCCGTCCCATAATGTAAGATGTTTTTTGACACTAGTGTAGTGTCAAAAACATCTTATATTATGGGACGAGGGAGTATTATATTTCAATATGTATAGTTGTAACAACATTTACATATTGATTGAAAAAAAAATCCCATGCATGGTGGAATGTTGTGGTGAGTCTTTTTTCGTGCATGATTGCATCTTGGGATGAGCTTTATCGTAGTCATTGTTGTATGATGAGGTGACATGCTTGCGCGTTGAGATAAATAAATTGACAGAGATGAGTCTCTTGGCCATGCATGATTTTCAAACAGCGTGCTAGCGGTGTCTGTTTGTCCTCGTGCCAGCATTAAGGGGGGCGCATGTGCATGACTTCCCCTTGTAGCCCAATCGTATATGACAGTCACTTCTTAGCGTAGAATCGACTGCAGGCGTTTCTCTGGGCTCCTCCATGCTGCCCCCTTTCTCGTCAGGAGTGAGTAACCCCTCTTCGTGGTTCAGTCAACAACAGGCGCTTGTTAGGCAGTGCTATTGCGTCTTTTTAAGTAGGGACAACAGTGAATGAGCTCTGGGTTTTCAGTTAAATTTTTGTGGGGACTTTGGCAGGCTTTTTGCAGGTTTCAGTTTGTTCATAATGATTTTATGTGTCCGGGGGCAGATTCAGTTGTTGCAGACTTAGTGCATAGTGCTCTTTGGTTTTTCTGAATTCACGGGGCGTGTTTGACTTTTAGTCAGTTTATATGCAGATTCAGGGGATTACGATACTTACTCAACTTCTTTTATTTTATCATGAGATGTAGTCAGTATTTATGCAGATTCATTTAGCGTGTTTTCTCTGGGGGAAATGCAGTCAGGGGGAATTTCCTCTGAATCTGCATGGTGCTTTTATGTGTCAGGTTACAGATTCAGTTATTGCAGACTTAGTTCATAGTGCTCTTTTTGGTTTCTTTGATTTTTTTTTCAAACTCATAGTTTTGCTGGGTGAATTTTTGGTTGCAGATTCATAAATTTTACAAACTCATGTTTGTTTTCAGTCTTTCATTCTTTGATTTCTTTCTTCAGTGTTTGTCTTTAGTTTCCCTTCCTCAGTTCTCAGTTTCTTAGTGTACCTCAGTTTCTAAGTTCAATTAGTCTCTCTCTCTCTCTCTTCAGTTTTATTCTTCGCATAATCATTTTAATTTCTCGGTCAGTTTCATTATATGGGTTTCAGTTTTAGTCCTATTTATTCCTTATTATCTCGCGGTGATGGCTGCAAAGCTAAGAGCTAGTTGTTGAGCTTGTCATAGCCAATGGCCGCAAAGCTGCTTGCCATAGTCTCGCGGTGATGGGTGGTGCAGGAGGACATTCCTTTTTATACGCTCTTTTTCTTTTGCTTTTTCTTCTATGTATTATATGATCGTCTCATTCCCCCTTGATTTTGGTTTTATGTCTGTTCACTGTCAAGCATGATGTTTTAACTTGATGGTTCATAAAATTTGCTTGTCACAATTAGTTTACCTGTAACTACTGGTTTGTGAATACTACTTTTTGCCTACATATAGATATAGGTTTTTGTGGTACTTGGCGTGCTTTCGTATCTTGAGGAGTTTCTTTAGTTTCCTCTTACAAACCATGTATGCAATGAGTTACAGTAAGAACCCGTGAGGCAATTTCTGAGTTCACTTTCCATTAACTAGCCGGTGATAAGCCAGCAAGTTGATATCTTCAGTTAGTACGCTGGTTGATATCTAGCTGGTGAGTACATCCGAAGTGAAACTCTCTGAAATTAGTTTAAAATAAAGAAAACAACTGAAACTTCAGTTAGTTTACGACAATCATGCATTTTTTCCTCGTATTTTTTTATGATTTTATAAATGGAGCATAACTTTATTCAATTACAACGGCCATTTTTGTACTAATTGATTGTGGGTACAACTTCTGAGAAATAACAGAAAGCAACTGAAACTTCAGAGAATTTCATCTTGCAGCAAAGATTGAGTATGCATGTTCATTCATTCATTTTGGTTTGTACTACCTGTTATATTTTTTGCAGTACCTAGCAAACTCCCCCAGTCTCAAAATAAGTGCCGCTTATTTAGTATAAAGTTACTAAATCAGCGGCACTTATTTTGGGATGGATGGATATCATTTTTCTTGGTGCCAAGTATGTCATGTCCCCAACAATGTGTAAGAAGCCTACCCTCCTTTTCAAGCTGGACATCAAAAAGGCTTTCGATTCTGTCAGATGGGACTACTTGCTCAGCCTGCTCAGTCGGCGTGGCTTCTCGGTTCAGAGACATGCTCGCAGCCCTGCCGCAGTCGTCCTCCTCCAGAGCCCTTCTCAATGGGATTCCAGGAGAGCCTATCTGGCACGGCGCGGGCCTCTGGCAGGGCGATCTGCTCCCCCCCCCCCCCCCCCCCCCCCCCGGTTATTTGTCCTAGCCATTGACCCTATCCAGGGCATTCTCAACACCACCACAAGACAGGGCAAGCTCCACCGGATAGGGGGCAGGGCCGCCTGCATGCGCTCCTCGCTATACGCCGATGATACCGCCATCTTTGTGCCGCCTTTTAAGGAGGACATCCAACAGTTAACCTCCATCCTGGCAGGGTTTGGTGAGCTCACTGGTCTCATAAAGCACCTGGAGAAGAGTTCGATGGTTCCTATTAGTTTCAACGGCATTGACCTTGATGTCGTTCTTGAGTGCTTTCCGGCCAAGCGTGCTACTTTCCCAATGCGCTACCTCGGCCTCCCGTTATCTGTCCACCGGCTCAGAAAAATCGATCTTCAACACTTAGTGGACAAAGCTGCAGGGAAGTTGGTGCCTTGGCAGGGCCGGTTCATCACGGCGGCTGGGCGAGACGAGTTGGTTAGATCGGTGACCACCTCCCAGGCCACTTTCCATGCCACAATGATTAAACTTCCTGAGAGAACTCTGAGCAATCTCAATAGCTTAAGAGGGCCTTCCTTTGGGCGGGAGCTGAGAAGGTCTCCGGTGGGCAATGCAGGGTCAACTGGAAGGTCGTGTGTAGACCAAAGAGCCTTGGCGGTTTAGAGTCCTCGACCTTCACTTATACCGGAGAGCTTTGCGCCTGCGATGGCTATGGTACGAATGGAAGGAACCTGATAGACCATGGGTGGGCACGGGAAACCCATGCGATTCCACGAACAGAGAGCTCTTTTATGTTGCGACCACTATCATCGTGGGGGGCGGTCGGACGACGCGTTTCTGGTACTCCCCATGGCTGGAAGGAAAGAAACCCAAGAACATTGCCCCGCTCGTGCTCGCGAGCTCATCCAACAAGAACAAATCCATAAAGGAGGCCAAATTGGGTACACTGGAATAACATGGGCGAGAGGCTTTCGGTTCACCATATTGCACAGTTCTGCATGCTTTGGGAGAAGCTCAGCCGGGTTGAACTTCAGGATGACCTGGCCGACGACATCAAGTGAACCTCACGACCAACGGCACATATTCGCTCGCCTCAGCCTACAAGGCGCAATTCGAAGGGGCGTTGGCAACCAACATGAATAAAGTGGTATGGGGAAACTGGGCACCCCCAAGTACAAGTTTTTTGCGTGGCTCATCAACAAGAACAGGATTTGGACGGCTGACCGGCTACAGCGGCGATGGTCGCCCAATTGCACTTTATGCCAACTCTGCAAAAGGGAGCCCGATATAATGGCACACATTACGTTCCAGCGTAGGTTCTCCACACGCATTTGGAATGCACTGAGATGTTGGCTTGATACGTCGGAGCTCGACACCACCGACTGGGCTGGAATCTCTTCGGCCCATGAGTGGTGGACAAGGATGGTCCTTGGTCGTGGACATCGGAGGAAGGCGGTGTCTTCGCTTATAATGCTAGTCTCTTGGGAGGTTTGGAAAGAGAGAAATGCGAGGGTTTTCCAGAAGAAATCCTTAATGCCTACCACGATGCTAGATGGCATCAAGGTGGAGGCCAAGAATTGGGTTTTGGCTGGGGCTAAACACTTGTTGAGGAGTCTTTTGTTTTTTCGCATTTGTTGAGGAGTAATGACCCTCATTGAGACCTTTTTTAAACTCTTTCTTTATTAATGCGATGGGACAAAGCTTTTGTCGCCGTCTAAAAAAAACTTTTTTGTAGAAGAATATTTTCCTGATTATCTTTAGTTAATTGCAGCGGGAAGGTGTCCCTCCTATCGATAAAAAAGCATTGCACCCGTTACACATCTTCCATCTTATTTCCGAGTGTGTTTCATGTCACATGTTCATCTTCTTTGTGGACGTATTTCATGTTTCCTACAGTGCCATCACAGCACTCGGCAACGCCAACGGCTCTGGAAATCTCATAACTAATCATTGTTCTCCTTTTGATCATTTTCACTTTTTGATTCCTTTCTTCAGTTTTTTTATTTTATGTTGGGGAACGTAGCAGAAATTCAAAATTTTCCTACGTGTCACCAAGATCTATCTATGGAGAGACTAGCAACGAGAGAGAGGGGAGTGCATCTACATACCCTTGTAGATCGCTAAGCGGAAGCGTTCAAGAGAACGGAGTTGAAGGAGTCGTACTCGTCGTGATCCAAATCACCGGAGATCCTAGTGCCGAACGGATGGCACCTCCGCGTTCAACACACGTACAGCCCGGTGACGTCTCCCATGCCTTGATCCAGCAAGGAGAGAGGGAAAGGTTGGGGAAGACTCCATCCAGCAGCAGCACAACGGCGTGGTGGTGGTGGAGGAGCGTGGCAATCCTGCAGGGCTTCGCCAAGCACCGCGGGAGAGGAGGAGAAAGAGAGGTAGGGCTGCGTCAACAGGAGAAGAACTTCGTGTGTTGGGCTGCCCCTTTGCCTCCACTATATATAGGGGGAGAGGGAGGGCTGCGCCCCCACCTAGGGTTCCCTCCCTAGGGGTGGTGGCAGCCCCAATCCCATCTAGGGTGCGGCCAAGGGGGAGAGGGGGGAAACTTGCCCCCCAAGAAAGGTGGAAGCACCCCCTCCCCAAACCCTAGGCGCCTTGGGCTCTTGTGGGGGGGGGGGCGCACCAGTCCACCTGGGGCTGGTCCCCTCCCACACTTGGCCCATGCTGCCCTCTGGGGCCGGTGTCCCCACTTGGTGGACCCCCGGGACCCTCCCGGTGGTTCCGGTACATTACCGATAGCACCCGAAACTTTTTCGGTGACCAAAACAGGACTTCCCATATATAAATCTTTACCTCCGGACCATTCCGGAACTCCTCGTGACGTCCGGGATCTCATCTGGGACTCTGAACAACATTCGATAACCACGTATATCTATTCCCTATAACCCTAGCGTCATCGAACCTTAAGTGTGTAGACCCTACGGGTTCGGGAATCATGCAGACATGACCAAGACAGCTCTCTGGCCAATAACCAATAGCGGGATCTGGATACCCGTGTTGGCTCCCACATGTTCCACGATGATCTCATCGGATGAACCACGATGTCAAGGATTCAAGCAATCCCGTATACAATTCCCTTTGTCTAGCGGTATTGTACTTGCCCGAGATTCGATCGTCGGTATGCCGATACCTTGTTCAATCTCGTTACCGGCAAGTCTTTTTACTCGTTCTGTAACACATCATCCCGTGATCAACTCCTTGGTCACATTGTGCACATTATGATGATGTCCTACCGAGTGGGCCCAGAGATACCTTTCCGTCAACTGGAGTGACAAATCCCAGTCTCGATTCGTGCCAACCCAACAGACACTTTCGGAGATACCTGTAGTGCACCTTTATAGCCACCCAGTTATGTTGTGACGTTTGGTACACCCAAAGCATTCCTACGGTATCCGGGAGTTGCACAATCTCATGGTCTAAGGAAATGATACTTGACATTAGAAAAGCTTTAGCATACGAACTACACGATCTTTGTGCTAGGCTTAGGATTGGGTCTTGTCCATCGCATCATTCTCCTAATGATGTGATCCCGTTATCAACGACATCCAGTGTCCATGGTCAGGAAACCGTAACCATCTATTGATCAACGAGCTAGTCATCTAGAGGCTTACTAGGGACTTGGTGTTGTCTATGTACCCACACATGTATCTGAGTTTCCTATCAATACAATTATAGCATGGATAATAAACGATTATCATGAACAAGGAAATATAATAATAATAACTAATTTATTATTGGCTCTAGGGCATATTTCCAACAGTCTCCCACTTGCACTAGAGTCAATAATCTAGTTCACATCGCCATGTGATTAACATTGACAGGTCACATCACCATGTGACCAATATCCAAAGAGTTTACTAGTGTTACTAAACTAGTTCACATCACCATGTGATTAAGACTCAATGAGTTCTAGGGTTTGATCATGTTTTGTTTGTGAGAGAGGTTTTAGTCAACGGGTCTGCAACATTCAGATCCGTATGTATTTCGCAATTCTCTATGTCATATTGTAAATGCTGCTTCCACGCTCCACTTGGAGCTATTCCAAATGGTTGCTCCACTATACGTATCCGGTTTGCTACTCAGAGTCATTCAGACAGGTGTTAAAGCTTGCATCGACGTAACCCTTTACGCCGAACTCTTTATCACCTCCATAATCGAGAAACATGTCCTTTATTTACTCCAAGGACAATTTTGACTGTTGTCCAATGATCCATTCCTGGATCATTCTTGTACCCCTTGACTGACTCATGGCAAGGCACACTTCCGGTGCGGTACACAACATAACATACTATAGAGCCTACGTCTGAAGCATAGGGGACGACCCTCGTCCTTTCTCTCTCTTCTGCCGTGGCCGAGCTTTAACTCTTAACTTCATACCTTATAACTCAGGAAAGAACTCCTTCTTTGACTGATCCATCTTGAACACCTTCAAGATCATGTCAAGGTATGCGCTCATTTGAAAGTACCATTTAGCGTTTTTGATCTATCCTCATAGATCTTGATGCTTAATGTTCAAGCAGCTTATTCCAGGTTTTCTATTGAAAAACACTTTTCAAATAACCCTATATGCTTTCCAGAAATTCTGCATCATTTCTGATCAACAATATGTCAACAACATATACTCATCAGAAATTCTATAGTGCTCCCACTCACTTCTTTGGAAATACAAGTTTCTCATAAACTTTGTATAAACCCAAAATCTTTGATCATCTCATCAAAGCGTACATTCCAACTCCGAGATGCTTACTCCAGTCCTTAGAAGGATTGCTGGAGCTTTGCATATTTGTTAGCATTCTTCAGGATTGACAAAACCTTCTGGTTGTAACACATACAACCTTTCCTCAAGGATATCATTGAGGAAACAATGTTTTGACATCTTATCTGCAAGATTTCATAAATCATGCAGTAATTGCTAATATAATTCCAACAGACTATTAGCATCGCTACGAGTGAGAAAGTCTCATCGTAGTCAACTCCTTGAACTTGTCGGAAAACATCTTAACGACAAGTTGAGCTTTCTTAATGGCGATACTTACCATCATTGTCTGCCTTCCTTTTAAAATCCATATGTACCCAACGGCCTTACGACCATCAAGTATTTCTTCCAAAGTCATGGATCCTCTCTCGGATTTTATGGCCTCGAGCCATTCGTCGGAATCCAGGCCCACCATCGCTTCTTCATAGCTCGTAGGTTCATTGTTTTCTAGCAACATGACCTCCAAGACAGGATTACGTACCACTCTGAAGCAGTACGCATCCTTGTCGACCTACGAGGTTTGGTAGTGACTTGATCCGAAGTTTCATGATCACTATCATAAGCTTCTACTTCAATTGGTGTAGGTGCCACAGGAACAACTTCCTGTGCGCTGCTACACACTAGTTGAAGTGATGGTTCAACAACCTCATCAAGTCTCCATCATCCTCCCACTCAATTCTTTCGAGAGAAACTTTTCCTCGAGAAAGGACTCGTTTCTAGAAACAATCCTTTTGCTTCCGGATCTGAAATAGGAGGTATACCCAACTATTTTGGGTGTCCTGCGAAGATGTATTTATCCGCTTTGGGTTCGAGCTCATCAGGATGAAACTTTTTCATATAAGCGTCGCAGCCCCAAACTTTCAAGAAACGATAGCTTAGGTTTCTCTAAAACATAGTTCATACGATGTCATCTCAACGGAATTATGTGGTGCCCTATTAAAGTGAATGTGGTTGTCTCTAATGCCTAACCCATGAACGATAGTGGTAATTCGATAAGAGACATCATGGTACGCACCATATCCAATAGGGTGCAACTATGATGTTCGGACACATCATCACACTATGGTGTTCCAGGCGGTATTAATTGTGAAACAATTTCCATAATGTCTTAATTGCGTGCCAAAGCTCGTAACTTAGATATTCATCTCTATGATCATATCATAGACATTTTATCCTCTTGTCACGATGATCTTCAACTTCACTCTGAAATTACTTGAACCATTCAATAATTCAGACTTGTGTTTCATCAAGTAAATATACTCAACATCTACTCAAATCATCTGTGAAGTAAGAACATAACGATATTCACTGCATGCCTCAGCACTCATTGGAACGCACACATCAAAATGTGTTACTTCCAACAAGTTGCTATCTTGTTCCATCTTATTGAAAATGAGGCTTTTCAGTCATCTTGCCCATGTGGTATGATTTGCATATCTCAAGTGATTTAAAATAAAGTGAGTCCAAACGATCCATCTGCATGGAGTTTCTTCCTGCGTATACACCAATAGACATGGTTTGCATGTCTCAAACTTTTCAAAATGAGTGAGTCCAAAGATCCATCAACATGGAGCTTCTTCATGCGTTTTATACCAATATGACTTAGATGGCAGTGCCACAAGTAAGTGGTACTATCATTACTATCTTATATCTTTTGGCATGAAAATGTGTATCACTATGATCGAGATTCAATAAACCATTCTTTTAGGTGCAAGACCATTGAAGGTATTATTCAAATAAATAGAGTAACCATTATTCTCCTTAAATGAATAACCGTATTGCGATAGACATAATCCAATCATGTCTATGCTCAACGCAAACACCAAATGACAATTATTTAGGTTTAATACTAATCTTGATGGTAGAGGGAGCGTGCGATGTTTGATCACATCAACCTTGGATACACTTCCAACACATATCGTCAGCTCACCTTTAGCTAGTCTCCGTTTATTCCGTAGCTTTTATTTCGAGTTACTAACACTTAGCAACCGAACCGGTATCTAATACCGTGGTGCTACTAGGAGTACTAGTAAAGTACACATTAACATAATGTATATCCAATATACTTCTATCGACCTTGCCAGCCTTCTTATCTACCAAGTATCTAGGGTAGTTCTGCTCCAGTGGTTGTTCCCCTTATTACAGAAGCACTTAGTCTCGGGTTTGGGTTCAACCTTGGGTTTCTTCACTGGAGCAGCAACTGATTTGCCGTTTCATGAAGTGCCCCTTCTTGCCCTTGCCCTTCTTGAAACTAGTGGTTTCACTAACCATCAACAATTGAAGCTCCTTCTTGATTTCTACATTCGCGGTGTCGAACATTGCAAATAGCTCAAGGATCATCATATCTATCCCTGTTATGTTATAGTTCATCACGAAGATCTAGTAGCTTGGTGGCAATGTCTTTGGAGAAACATCACTATCTCATCTGGAAGATCAACTGCCACTCGATTCAAGTGATTGTTGTACCCAGACAATCTGAGTACAAGCTCAACGATTGAGATCTTCTCCCATAGTTTGTAGGCTAGAAAACTCATCGGAGGTCTCATACCTCTTGACGTGGGCACAAGCCTGAAATCCCAATTTCAGCTCTTGGAACATCTCATATGTTCTGCGACATTTCAAAAATGTCTTCGGTGCCTAAATTCTAAACCATTTAACATTACCGAACTATCATGTAGTCATCAAAATGTGTATGTCAGATGTTCGCAACATCCACAGACCACGTTCGAGGTCCAGCACACCGAGCGGTGCATTAAGGACATAAGCCTTCTACTGTCCGCATATTGCTACTATCAACTTTCAACTCTATTTTCTCTAGGAACATATCTAAAACAGTAGAACTAAAGCGCGAGCTATGACATAATTTGCAAAGGGCTTTTGACTATGTTCAGGATAATTAAGTTCATCTAATGAACTCCCACTCAGATAGACATCCCTCTAGTCATCTAAGTGATTACATGATCCGAGTCAACTAGGCCGTGTCCGATCATCACGTGAGACGGACTAGTCGTCATCGGTGAACATCTTCATGTTGATCGTATCTACTATACGACTCATGCTCGACCTTTCGGTCTCTTGTGTTCTGAGGCCATGTCTGTACATGCTAGGCTCGTCAAGTCAACCTAAGTGTTTCGCGTGTGTAAATCTGTCTTACACCCATTGTATGTGAACGTTAGAATCTATCACACCCGATCATCACGTGGTGCTTCGAAACGACGAACTTTCGCAATGGTGCACAGTTAGGGGGAACACTTTCTTGAAATTTTAATGAGGGATCATCTTATTTACTACCATCATTCTAAGCAAATAAGATGCATAAACATGATAAACATCACATGCAATCAAATAGTGACATGATATGGCCAATATCATTTTGCTCCTTTTGATCTCCATCTTCGGGGCTCCACGATCATCATCGTCACCGGCATGACACCATGATCTCCATCATCCTGATCTCCATCATCGTGTCTCCATGAAGTTGTCTCGCCAACTTATTACTTCTACTCCTATGGCTACCGGTTAGCAATGAAGTAAAGTAATTACATGGCATTTGTTCAATGACACGCAGGCCATACAATAAATTAAGACAACTCCTATGGCTCCTGCCGGTTGTCATACTCATCGACATGCAAGTCGTGATTCCTATTACAAGAACCTGATCAATCTCATACATCACATATCATTCATCACATATCATTCATCACATTCTTCTTGGCCATATCACATCACATAGCATACCCTGCAGAAACAAGTTAGACGTCCTTTAATTGTTGTTTGCATGTTTTACGTGGCTGCTATGGGTTTCTAGCAAGAACGTTTCTTACCTACGCAAAAACCACAACGTGATATGCCAATTGCTATTTACCCTTCATAAGGACCCTTTTCATCGAATCCGATCCGACTAAAGTGGGAGAGACTGGCACCCGCTAGCCACCTTATGCAACAAGTGCATGTCAGTCGGTGGAACCTGTCTCACATAAGTGTACGTGTAAGGTCGGTCCGGGCCGCTTCATCCCACAATGCCGCTGAATCAAGATTGGACTAGTAACGGTAAGCATATTGAACAAAATCAACGCCCACAACTACTTTGTGTTCTACTCATGCAAAGAATCTACGCAATAGACCTAGCTCATGATGCCACTGTTGGGGAACGTAGCAGAAATTCAAAATTTTCCTACGTGTCACCAAGATCTATCTATGGAGAGACTAGCAACGAGAGAGAGGGGAGTGCATCTACATACCCTTGTAGATCGCTAAGCGGAAGCGTTCAAGAGAACGGGGTTGAAGGAGTCGTACTCGTCGTGATCCAAATCACCGGAGATCCTAGTGCCGAACGGATGGCACCTCCGCGTTCAACACACGTACAACCCGGTGACGTCTCCCATGCCTTGATCCAGCAAGGAGAGAGGGAGAGGTTGGGGAAGACTCCATCCAGCAGCAGCACAACGGCATGGTGGTGGTGGAGGAGCATGGCAATCCTGCAGGGCTTCGCCAAGCACCGCGGGAGAGGAGGAGAAAGAGAGGTAGGGCTGCGCCAACAGGAGAAGAACTTCGTGTGGTGGGCTGCCCCTTTGCCTCCACTATATATAGGGGGAGAGGAAGGGCTGCGCCCCCACCTAGGTTTCCCTCCCTAGGGGTGGCGGCAGCCCCAATCCCATCTAGGGTGCGGCCAAGGGGGGAGAGGGGGGAAACTTGCCCCCCAAGAAAGGTGGAAGCACCCCCTCCCCAAACCCTAGGTGCCTTGGGCCCTTGTGGGGGGCGCACCGGCCCACCTGGGGCTGGTCCCCTCCCACACTTGGCCCATGCTGCCCTCTGGGGCCGGTGGCCCCACTTGGTGGACCCCCGGGACCCTCCCGGTGGTCCCGGTACATTACCGATAGCACCCGAAATTTTTCCGGTGACCAAAACAGGACTTCTCATATATAAATCTTTACCTCCGGACCATTCCAGAACTCCTCGTGACGTCCGGCATCTCATCCGGGACTCCTAACAACATTCGGTAACCATGTATATATATTCCCTATAACCCTAGCGTCATCGAACCTTAAGTGTGTAGACCCTACGGGTTCGGGAATTATGCAGACATGACCGAGACAGCTCTCTGGCCAATAACCAACAGCGGGATCTGGATACCCATGTTGGATCCCACATGTTCCACGATGATCTCATCGGATGAACCACGATGTCAAGGATTCAAGCAATCCCGTATACAATTCCCTTTGTCTAGCGGTATTGTACTTGCCCGAGATTCGATCGTCGGTATGCCGATACCTTGTTCAATCTCGTTACCGGCAAGTCTCTTTACTCATTCCGTAACACATCATACCGTGATCAACTCCTTGGTCACATTGTGCACATTATGATGATGTCCTACCGAGTGGGCCCAGAGATACCTTTCCGTCAACCGGAGTGACAAATCCCAGTCTCGATTCGTGCCAACCCAACAGACACTTTCAGAGATACCTGTAGTGCACCTTTATAGCCACCCAGTTACATTGTGACGTTTGGTACACCCAAAGCATTCCTAGATATCCGGGAGTTGCACAATCTCATGGTCTAAGGAAATGATACTTGACATTAGAAAAGCTTTAGCATACGAACTACATGATCTTTGTGCTAGGCATAGGATTGGGTCTTGTCCATCACATCATTCTTCTAATCATGTGATCCCATTATCAACGACATCCAATGTCGATGGTCAGGAAACCGTAACCATCTATTGATCAACGAGCAAGTCATCTAGAGGCTTACTAGGGACTTGGTGTTGTCTATGTACCCACACATGTATCTGAGTTTCCTATCAATATAATTATAGCATGGATAATAAACGATTATCATGAACAAGGATATATAATAATAATAACTAATTTATTATTGCCTCTAGGGCATATTTCCAACACTTTATTCTCCCTTTCTCAGTGTTTACCATGTCCCTTTCTTCAGTAAATATTCAGTTGCTCGTTTTTTTCTTGAGACAATTTTCTGTCTCTGTACATGTCTCACTTCACTAATTTAGTCATCCTTGTAAATTTCCCTTCGCCTGTATTTAGTACGTCCCTTTTTTTGTTAGTAAACCCCTTCTTTTATCCCTTTCATTCACCCGTCTTGATTCATGGTAAATTGCTATTTCATAATGTGTTGCCATTATCTTAACCATTTTTTTGCATAATTTTTTGCTACATTTCCTCCTTTGGTACTCATATTTTTTAAGTTGTAGAATATCCACACAGGCAATTAGGGTCAACATCGCCCGGAGACGACTGGTTGCACTGATGGTGGGCGAAGGACATTATCCCATTTCATTTCAACAACCAAATGAACCATGCCTCAGTTGTTGTTTTACGATCTCTAGGTCGTTTTTATGTGTGTTGCTTGCGGACCACCCCCAACTGTTGTTGTTTGTCAAAGTCTATATCCCAGCCCACATCTCTAGTTATTGTTGGAACATTCAATTATTTTATAATTTTTTTTCACTTGTGTGCTTTTTTGTAAGTACGTTGATTGCATCAGTATCATAATACTTGTACTTCATCTAGGCGCTTCATGGTGTCCACAACTCACCAAGGCAAAGCTTTTCTAATTATGCTGCTCTTTTCTCTTGAGTTGAGGATATCAGATAGTGTAAAAAAAGTACTTCCTCTGTAAATTATTATAAGAGCGTTTAGATCACTACAGTGATATAAACGCTCTTATATTAGTTTACGGAGGGAGTACATGTTTTGACGAGCAGCTGTATTGCTTGCACCTTGCACTAGCTACTAGGAAAACCCATTGGTAACCCGCTAGCCGGTACAACAGAGAAGGAAGCCGGTCTTTTTTATTAGGTGGGTAAACATTGATTGTTCACAGAAGGAAAACAAACAGATGGAAGCATATATATAGGGACAAAGGTGGACGTGTCACAATACTATTGGACAGAAATTCGAGTGAGACAAAATTCGAAATTCAGTCGATTGTTCATTAGATAATCTGATAAACTTTCTTAAGGCGTCAAAGAGTTGCATCACCCTTTGTCAAACGCATGAATCTTGTCATCAGATTACTTGTGATTGTGAAACGCCTAAACTGCAGTCGTCCTCTTCCAGAGTCCTTCTCAATGGGATTCCGGGAGAGCCTATCTGGCACGGCGCGGGCCTCCGGCAGGGAGATCCGCTCCCCCCGGTTATTTGTCCTAGCCATTGACCCTATCGAGGGCATTTTCGACACCGCCACAAGACAGGGCAAGCTCCATCGGATAGGGGGCAAGGCCGCCTGCATGCGCTCCTCGCTATACGTCGATGATACAGCCATCTTTGTGGTGCCTTTTAAGGAGGACATCCAACAGTTAACCTCCATCCTGTCTGGGTTTGGTGAGCTCACGGGTCTCATAAAGCACCTGGAGAAGAGTTCGATGGTTCCTATTAGTTACAACGACATTGACCTTGATGTCGTTCTTGAGTGCTTTCCGGCCAAGCGTGCTACTTTCCCAATGTGCTACCTCGGCCTCCCGTTATCTGTGCATCGGCCCAGAAAAATCGATCTTCAACACTTAGTGGGCAAAGTTGCAGGGAAGTTGGTGCCTTGGCAGGGCCGGTTCATCACGGCGGCTGGGCGAGACGAGTTGGTTAGATCGGTGACCACCTCCCAGGACACTTTCCATGCCACAACGATTACACTTCCTGAGAGTACTCTGAGCAATCTCAATATATTAAGAGGGCCTTCCTTTGGGCGGGAGCTGAGAAGGTCTCCGGTGGGCAATGCAAGTTCAACTGGAAGGTTGTGTGCAGACCAAAGAGCCATGGCGTTTTAGAGTCCTCGACCTTCACTTATACGGGAGAGCTTTGCACCTGAGATGGTTATGGTATGAATGGAAGGAACCTGATAGACCATGGGTGGGCACGGGAAACCCATGCGACTCCACGAACAAAGAGCTCTTTTATGCTACGACGACTATCACCGTGGGGGACGGTCGGACGACGCGTTTATGGTACTCCCCATGGCTGGAAGGAAAGAAACCCAAGAACATTGCCCCGCTCGTGCTCGCGAGCTCATCCAACAATAACAAATCCATAAAGGAGGCCAAATTGGGTACACTGGAATAACATGGGTGATGGGCTTTCGGTTCACCATATTGCATAGTTCTGCATGCTTTGGGAGAAGCTCAGCCGGGTTGAACTTCGGGATGACCTGGCCAACGACATCAAGTGAACCTCACGACCAACGGCACATATTCGCCCGCCTCAGCCTACAAGGCGCAATTCGAAGGGGCGTTGGCAACCAACATGAATAAAGTGGTATGGGGAAACTGGGCACCCCCCAAGTACAAGTTTTTTGCGTGGCTCATCAATAAGAACATGATTTGGACGGCTGACCGGCTACAGCGGCGAGGGTGGCCCAATTGCACTTTATGCCAACTCTGCAAAAGGGAGCTCGAGACGGTGGCACACATTACGTTCTAGCGTAGGTTCTCCACGCGCATTTGGTATGCGGTGAGATGTTGGCTTGACAAGCCGGAGCTCGACACCGCCGACTAGGCTGGAATATCTTCGGTCCATGAGTGGTGGACAAGGATGGTCCTTGGTCGTGGACATCGGAGGAAGGCGGTGTCTTCGCTTATAATGCTAGTCTCTTGGGAGGTTTGGAAAGAGAGAAATGCGAGGGTTTTCCAGAAGAAATCCTTAATGCCTACCACGATGCTAGATAGCATCAAGGTGGAGGCCAAGAATTGGGTTTTGGCCGGGCTAAACACTTGTTGAGGAGTCTTTCGTTTTTTCGCATTTGTTGAGGAGTAATGACCCTCATTGAGACCTTGTTTAAACTCTTTTTTTATTAATGAGATGGGACAAAGCTTTTGTCGCCGTTTAAAAAAAAACTTTTTTGCAGAAGAATATTTTCCTGATTATCTTTAGTTAATTGCAGTGGGAAGGTGTCCCTCCTATCGATAAAAAACCATTGCACCCGCTGTACATCTTCCATCTTATTTCTGAGTGTGTTTCATGTCACATGTTCATCTTCTTTCTGGACGTATTTCATGTTTCCTACTGTGCCATCACAGCACTCGGCAACGCCAACGGCTCTGGAAATCTCATAACTAATCATTGTTCTCTTTTTAATCATTTTCACTTTTTGATTCCTTTCTTCAGTTTTTTGTCTTTATTCTCCCTTTCTTAGTGTTTACTATGTCCCTTTCTTCAGTAAATATTCAGTTGCTCGTTTTTTCTTGAGACGATTTTCTGTCTTTGTACATGTCTCACTTCACTAATTTAGTCATTCATCGTAAATTTCCCTTCGCCTGTATTTAGTATGTCCCTTTTTTCGTTAGTAAACCCCTTCTTTTATCCCTTTCATTCACCTGTCTTGATTCATGGTAAATTGCTATTTCATAATGTATTGGCATTACCTCAACCATTTTTTTGCATAACTTTTTGCTACATTTCCCCCTTTGGTTCTCATGTTTTTTAAGTTGTAGAATATCCACAGAAGCGATTAGGATCAACATCGCCCAGAGACGACTGGTTGCACTGATGGTGGGCGAAGGACATTATCCCATTTCATTTCAATAACCAAATAAACCATGCCTCAGTTGTTGTTTTGCGATCTCTAGGTCGTTTTTATGTGTGTTGCTTGCGAACCACCCCCAACTGTTGTTGTTTGTCAAAGTCTATATCCCAGCCCACATCTCTAGTTATTGTTGGAAAATTCAATTATTTTATATTTTTTTCACTTGTGTACTTTTTTGTAAGTACGTCGATTGCATTAGTATTATAATACTTGTACTTCATCTGGGTGCTTCATGGTGTCCACAACTCACTAAGGCAAAGCTTTTCTAATTATGCTGCTCTTTTCTCTTGAGTCGAGGATATCAGATAGTGTAAAAAAATACTTCCTCTGTAAACTAATATAAGAGTGTTTAGATCGATATAGTGATGTAAACACTCTCATATTAGTTTACGAAGGGAGTACATGTTTTGACGAGCAGCTGTATTGCTTGCACCTTGCACTAGCTAGCAGGAAAACCCATTGTTAACCCGCTAGCCGGTACAACAGAGAAGGAAGCCGGTCTTTTTTATTAGGTGGGTAAACATTGATTGTTCACGGAAGGAAAACAAACAGATGGAAGCATATATATAGGGATAAGGTGGACGTGACACAATACTGTTGGACAGAAATTCAAGTGAGATGGAATTCGAAATTCAGCCGATTGTTCATTAGATAATCCAATAAACTTTCTTAAGGTGTCAAAGAGCTGCATCACCCTTTGTCAAACGTGTGAATCTTGTCATCAAATTACTCGTAATTGTCAAACGCCTAAGTCTTGTCATCAGATTACTTGTGATTCTTGAGAATTCTCCCAAAGTTCATGCTGGCAAATAAAAATCACCTAGGAAACAAGCCTAAAGATTAATCCGATGACCCATAAAAAAACTCCGGCGGAGAACTTTTGTCGCGCAATTACTGCAAATCTAGCCTTCAAAGTGGTGTTTTCTTGTAATTTACTTTTGATTGTTCCACGAAGGAAAACAAACAGATGGAAGCATATATAGGGATGGAGTTGACGTGTGTCACAATACTGTTGGACAAAAATTCGAGTAAGATTGAATTCGAAATTCAACCGATTGTTCCTTAGACAGTCCCACAATAAACTTTCGTATGATATGAAAGAGCTGCATCACCCTTCATCAAACGCATAAATCTTTGTCGGGCCTCTCGTGATTCTTAAGAATCCACCCTAAATTCATGCTCACAAATAAATTACAGAAGAAACAAGCCTGAAGATTAACCAGATGGCTGTAAGCCGTTGACCAAGACTGAGAAAAAAAAAGGGCCGACAGGACATTTTTTTTTGTTGCATGTTTATATTCAATTGATTCGAATCAAAGCCAAAAAGAGTTTATATGCCTCCTTTTCACCATTTTTTTTTCATAGTAAGGTCTGAAATATAGGTGCATTGCACCACACAGAAGGGTGCGCGTGTATGTGTTTATAGAGGTGAGTGTATGCGCGCGTATATGAGTGCTTGTGTCTGTATTGATGTTAAAAAAAATTATATATCCTGGCTTTATTCGGCGGACCCAAATATTGCGTGCGTGCTACTCCCCTCGTACCCAAAATTTTCCTATTCCGAAGAAAACGACTTCTGCTCGGCGTGCCGAGCCCACCAGCAACCATCTTTCTTCCTCGCCTTCCTTCTTTCTCCCCCGCCACTTCTCCGGGGAGACAAAAGAGACCTCGCTCGATCTCCCGTGCCGTGCCCCCCACCCCGCCTCCACGCGGCGCCGAGAAGCTTCCGTAGCCAGCCGGACTCCTCAACCCCCACCGCCACCGACCCTCCCCGCGCCGAACCCTCAGCCTCGCCCGCCGCACCCCCCCCCCCCCCCCCCCGGCCGGCGCGGCGCCGCGGCTAGGCCGAGGCGGAGGGCGGCGAGATGTGGGTCTTCTACCTGATATCGCTGCCCCTAACGCTGGGCATGGTCGTCGTCACGCTGCGCTACTTCGCCGGCCCGGGCGTGCCGCGCTACGTCCAAGCCACCGTCGGCTACGCCTGGTTCTGCTCCCTCTCCGTCATCATCCTCGTCCCCGCCGACATCTGGACGGTCAGATCTCTCGTCCCTCTGCATCGCCCGGCCCCTCGATTACGATCCTCGTAGTTGCTCGTGATCCCCCTTGGTTTCGGTGTCGGTGCCTCGGCGCGCTGAGATCCGCCCCGGGCTGAGCTAATTCCGTGCTCTGGTTTTGCGCCAATTAGGGTGAATTGGGGTATTAGGACATAAATTTTGATGGGAAGCTGTTAGTGCGTGGAGTTTCGGGTGCTTGAGGGGAGAATGCTTGGCGAATCGTACATTTGAGTTGCTGCTTCTGGTCCCGGAATGAGGTCTAGGTGACAGGGTATTAGGACATCTGTTTGTTACTCCCTCTTATATTTCTTTACGGAGGGAGCACTAATTATTTAGTTCATAGTTCTAAGAAATGCAGCATAAACAACATGGCCGAGCTAAATTGGCATCATATGTTGAGTGTATGGTCTGCTCTCTGCTTGACTCCAATTAGCTTCTGAGAAGTCTCTCTCTGCACTATTTTACCCACTGTGAATAATTTCCATAGCAATGTTCTATTGTCTTGCCTTGGCCCCCTTCGATAAACTTTTCCTGCTGTTTGTGTTGGTACTTGCCGATTAAGTCATCAGTCCACACATGACATTCACGGATTCACCATTATTTAGATTCATAGGAATGTATAGGACACAAGGTGGAAAAAAATTGTCCTGTCTAGTTGACGGCTTACATGACTTTAGGAACGGAGCACACAGCTGCAACAAGCAGCAACTGTCAGCTCTAGGGAACAAAGAACGAAACGATGAGATGGAATGTTAACCAGGCATCAAAATCACACACTTATTCAGATTACATAGTCCAGCTTCACATGTGTCTTCAGTCTGAATGAATGCTATAGAAGAAGTATAGCTGCAAACAGTCCGAGCATGGACTTGGTTACCTCCACAAAGCATAGAGATCAGGTGCAGGCAAAGTGTCTATAAAGAAGGTTTAATATTTTGCTAGAAAGAATCCTAGGTCAGCTACATTAGCATGCCTTGAATATTTTGTAGATACATCATACATGCTCCACTGATGCCATGCTTATTAGGGTATGGGCCACTCCCTCCCTCTACTGCTTCACATACATGTTGGTGTATTCATCTGTAGGAGCAAAGCCGTGCCCAAATGGAACAATCCTGTCCTCTTTATTTAAATGGTTTTAAGCACAAGCGAACAAATGTTAAAAAGTTAAAAAGAGAATATGTCAACATATACATAAGCATACTAGTAAGGTACACGTGCATTGCACGCATGAGATTTGGCAATCAAATTATGAATAAATACCACACTATAGAATGTATGCTTTGTGTCATATATGCATGATGTAGATGTTCGTTTAATTCTTATAGTTCATCTCATTCAAAATCAATTAGTTTTTGTAAAAAAATTAATCTATTTTAAGATTCATGGAATTGTGCGTCGTAAAGATAAAGTAAAAACAAATAATGGCAATTCATCTAAAAAAATTTTGGGCAATTATGATACGGAAGATTCTAGAACAAAGGAGAAGTGCTTATGTTTTGAGATTTGTGCATTATGCTTAAGTTCAACCATGGAGTCTTTTAGATTGTACATGCGGCAGAATCTGGTGGAATGTAGATGATATCCAATGGCAAGTAGTGCTTGGATTTGCCATCTCTGCACCGTTGGATTGGCTTCATTCAACGACCATCTTTTAAAGTTATTCACACGCTATATAGAGGTATAGATAAATAGTGCAGGCCCTTTATGGCAAACTTTATCCTTGCACTATGCTGGCAAATGATCTTCATTTACTTATTCGGTCTAAACTCTTACATCACCTCACTTGCAGACATTAACTGGCTTTGATAAAGGTGGAATTGGCTTCTTTTGGGGCTGGTCTTATTGGAGCACATTTATCCTAACATGGTATGAAACTATCATCATCAACATGTCTTCCATTGCTTTCTGCCATGGTTAACATTCCTGATTGTCAGTGGCATCTAGGACTGACTACTGTTGGTGCACATGCCCTAGCATAATAAATGTTTCTTACAGTAAAATGTCAGCTTTACTTTCCAAATTCAAATTTTTTTGGATCCTGCTTCATCAGTCCCCAGATCAGTGATTTAGCAATGTATTATTTGCATATCAATGCAACTGTTTCAGCTTCAGCTGAACTTGTTAGGCCTGTGCTTGAAAAAAAAAAGGTTTGTAAATGGCAAAATACTGGAAAATTCATCCCCTCTCTTATGTGCCTGACACTTTCTTACTGTTTGGTTTCAAGGTATTTAAGGTTTTGATGTTACTATAAGGTTGCTTACTTGCTCACTCTCTTTCTAGTAGAACAGATGATAACCTAGTTCTTTTCAGCTTTTCAGGGTACTACTTTATTTACCAATTCATATATTAATTTCTCATGGGATGCAGTAAATTTTATCCTTGTCATTTTCATTGGCACTTTCATCGCTAACACAAGGCTTGTTTCTATGTCCCTAAACAGGGCTGTAGTTCCTACTATTCAAGGCTATGAAGATGCTGGAGATTTCACTGTTAGAGAAAGGCTAAAAACTAGTATTCACATGAACCTGCTCTTTTATTCAATTGTGGTAGCTATTGGCCTCTTTGGACTCATACTGCTTTTAGTCATGCATCGAGCTTGGTATGTTTTAATCTCCACTTGAGCTTCCATGCTCCATGAGTCACCTGATATGTGAATAACCCTGTGTACTATCTTGGTATTTTTTTACATTTTAGTTAAGTTATTTCAGCTCTTTCTTTATGGCTGTCGTTCAATAACTTATGGAATATTTTACAGAAACATTTTTGATATTTCCGTATTGAACAAGCTACATGTTTAGGATAGTCAGCTTTGATTGGTAAAGAAACATGATGTGATCATTACTACTGCAAAATACTACTTCCATTGGCCATTGCACTAATCCTTTGTGTTGCCTTGAGTTCTGCCAAACTAGTTTTATCAAAATGGCCGCCATTTGAGCAGTCCATTTAGTCTTGACTCTTGACCTGAAGTAAATATTTTTGACAGGGATGGAGGTCTTGTGGGCTTTTTAATGGCTTGCTCAAATACCTTTGGACTGGTGACTGGTGCTTTTCTTCTTGGTTTTGGATTGAGTGAAATTCCAAGAAACATTTGGAAAAACGCAGACTGGACTCACCGCCAAAAAGTACTTTCTCATAGAGTTGCCAAGATGGCCGTAAAGCTTGATAATGCTCATCAAGACTATTCAAATGCAATTGTTGTAAGTACATTTAAATCCTTAATAGTATCTGTACTCGTTGCCAACTTGCCATTTGCTGAAGTATTGTTCCTTTTCCAGGTTGCTCAAGCCACTTCAAATCAAATGTCAAAGCGAGATCTCTTAAGACCTTATATGGATATTATTGACCGAATGGTTGCTCAAATGGTACCAAAGCAATTATTAGTACTATTTGCAGTTGAATTTAAAACACTGCGATTAAAGATGGTAACTTGTGATTGTATGTACATTTCAGCTGCGAGATGACCCATCTTTTAAGCCTTCTGGTGGCAGATTAGGCGAAAATGATATGGACTATGATACAGATGATAAAACAATGGCCACTCTCCGACGTCAGCTTAGGATGGCCCATGAGGAGTACTATCGGTGTAAAAGGTATTGTGGAATAAACCAACCAGGAATAGTATTACTCTTTGTGTATCTCTTAGTAATATCTGGTTCTCCCTCTGTAAATAAATATAAGAGCGATTAGATCACTAGAACGCTCTTATATTTCTTTACGGAGGGAGTACATAACTAATGCAGTTTGTTTGTATGGAAACTGGAAGGGTAATAATAAGGGCAACCTAAGGTTTCCTAAGTTGGCAAAATTCTTGAGTTAGTTAAGTATGCTGAGTTAGGCGGGTGTTTAGCTGGGCCCGAAGCGTCATAAATTCCAGATGTGTGGCAAGATTTCTGTAGGCATGCCAAAGTGTGGTACTTGGAATTCTAGTTTGTAGAGAAATAACGTTCGTGGTTTTCTGCTGTCCCTTTTTAACTGATAATATTGACTTTAATTTTTGTTATTGTACAGTGAATATATGACTTATGTCATGGAAGCTCTTGATCTAGAGGACACTATTAAAAATTATGAACATCGTGATGCAAATGGATGGTGAGTTTGTTAATTCTTTGGTTAAATGTTATCTCCAGAGTATTTTAATCTTGACAAAATAGCCTTACAATTTCAATAAACTTTTCTATAGGTACTGTAATGCATCTTTTTTGCCTCACTCAATTATATTTCATGATATTGTATGTTGGCGAACCTTTTCTTGTTGTAATGCTGTACAAAGCTACAATAACTTGACAGTTCTGTTAAATAAATGATGTCAAGTGCTATGCCATATCATTATGATGGAGGTTTTATTAACCTGGTTAAACAGAAAACAGATAAAACTGTGTACAAACAGGATTGTTGATAGTTCCACAAATGGCTTGATTAGTATGTTAGCATATATATGCGTGATGTGTGGTACTGGCCAAGAATAGTTGATTGGTGGGCTGAATAATCTCAATTGCCATTATGGATGTGTGTGCATGTCAACACGAGCTATAAAATATGCCTCAGTAATTTGTTTGCAAAACCTTGATTAATATGTACTGCAAACTTGTTATACTCGTCTGAAACCTTGTGATGTATCCAACCACAACCATTATTGATTTAGTTTCTTTTTGTCTAAACAGGAAATATGTATCGAGTTTTAGGGAGAGTCGGTCAGGCACACTGGGATCCCTTTTGGACACTATGGGTAATCCTTCTGACCTTTACCAACTATATTTATTAGTTTTTGTCTTTATCTATTACTCAGTGAGAATGGCTTAACATCAGTTTCTAGACGAAACAGTCTAAATTCCAGGCCCACATATTATTCTTAGTACGTTTGAGTTACTGCCTTATGGCTTGCTCAATAATTGATGGAACTGACTCAGTGATACTTTCTTGCATTATCAGAGTTCATTTGGCGTTGTATACTGAGAAAGCAGCTTCAGAAAGCACTGGCTGTTATTCTCGGCTGCATGTCAGCTGCTATACTGTTGGCTGAAGCTACTTTGCTGCCAGGTGGTGTTGATTTATCACTTTTTTCCATTCTTGTAAAATCCGTCGGAAAGCAGGAGGTTCTAGTCCAGGTAAGAAATTGCGTGCTTCATTAAAAACTAAAATAAGTGTATCACATGTTCAGTTTACAGGGAAGTTTTGTTACTTATGGGCTCTTGCTTTCTGCAATGTGTACTATATTGTGTTATTGGTGATAGCTTTGTAGTTTGTTTGCACACCAATCATGTGCATCCGTCATCCATTTGTTATTTAAACACATGCAGACGTACAAGTCACTATAGTTATTTCTAGGTGACTCAGTATATCAGGCCTTGCTATTCTTTACTCGGTTGACATTAGTTATATTTTATGCAGTATAAAATTTATATCTTAGTCAATGGAATGCCCTTGTCTGGGTCACCTAGCTGTACATTCATTGTGTAGCGTCAGCCTTATTCTGCCTGATCTTACATACTTCCTATTTGTTTACAGGTTGCTGCATTTGTCCCTTTGATGTATATGTGTATATGCACATACTATTCGCTATTTCAGATTGGGATGTTAATGTTTTATTCTCTGACTCCACGGCAAACAAGTTCTGTCAGTTTGCTTATGATCTGTTCGTAAGTTCATACTGTTCTGCTTTTTTATGTTTTGTGTGCTTCCTGTCCAATTCGTTCAACTCATTCTGGGCTGTGCACCGAATGCTATTTTGCAGGATGGTTGCAAGATATGCACCTCCCATTTCTTATAATTTCCTGAATCTCATTCGCCTTGGTGGTAATGTTAAAACTACTTTTGAGAAGGTAATAGTTGGACAGTTTCTTCGTGTTATTTATGCTATGTGCTTCTGTTTTGTGAGGATAATAAAGTTGACATTTGAAGATGGAATGCTTCCCAGTTTTTCAGTTTTGTTACACTGCTTATTGTTCACCAGATAAATAACACCTAGTTTATCTCTAAACGGACCATATGTTGGCATGTTGCAGAGAATGGGGAACATAGATGACGCAGTTCCTTTCTTTGGAAGACGCTTCAACAGGATCTACCCACTAATTATGGTTGTTTATACACTACTTGTTGCTAGTAACTTCTTTGGACGTGTGATTGACTATTTTGGAAGCTGGAAAATGTTTAAGTTCCAGCGTGAAGAAGAACATATGGATGGTTTTGATCCGTCTGGAATTATTATTCTGCAAAAAGGTTAGGACTGATTTGTGTGTGGGCATATCCTTCATTCTCTTTAGTATATCAGCATAGATTTTTCTATGGGGTATCTTTCATTTCTCGGTAGTGTATTGTTGTGTTCTTTTGTTTGCTTCTTTAGCTGCTTGTCCCTTCAGCTTTCACAGTTCCGCATGGATTTCAGTTCTCTTGTTTCTGCAAATGAAAGCATGTGTGATGCTATTGCGAATGAACATATTGGGCTATCTGGCTTACAATAGGAATCTGATGATTAAACTGATCATTATCATAGAATCTTTTGTATATTCATTGCAAATTGTGGTGGAATGCTGCCTTTGTTATTTTCGAAAACATGTTCCGCCTAAGCAAAGTTTACTTTCTTTGCAGAGAGATCTTGGATTGAGCAAGGATATAAAGTTGGCGAGCAGGTTATTCCATTGGCAAGATTCAATGGCGCGAGCACAGATGTTGAATCTGGAAAGGTACCATTGATGTTGTAGCATAATTACCATATTTTCCCAATCTTATTAGTTATATGTCTTTGTTCTTTTGAAAGGTTTAGTCTTTTTATCTCCTTATTATGTCATACACAGATTGAAGATGCAGTGGAGATGAAAGCGGGGACAACTTCTTCGAGAGTTGATGGAAGAGCCGGTCAATCTAAATATATTCACAACAGGGAAATGATTTCCAACAAGTATTCATCTGTTAGAGATCAGAGTCGGCAGGCAACAAAGCCAGTGAAAAAGGAAACTGTGTCGACATCTGCATCTCTGCTTGAAGAAGGGAATTCTGAAAATCGCTCGGCTGCTGGAATCTCCCAAACATGGGCTTCAGTGAAGAATGGTTTTCAGAACTTCAAAGCGAATATGGGTGCCAAGAAGTTCACTCCTTTGCGCCAGGATCCAGGATTTGCTCCTCATTCGAACGCCTCTTCACCCGAATCTCTCGATGACATCTTCCAAAGGATAAAACGGCGCACTTCAGAATCGCCCGTAGATTACCTCGACGACGACGACGACGACAACGATGACAATACAGGAGACATGGATCCTCCGTTTGCAGGATCGAGAAGATAGGCAGTGGCTTTTCCCTTAGAAGTCAGAACATTAAAATCTGCGAATCAAAAGGATTTGGTACCATTAGATGCAGCATAGAAGATACAGGATGTATAGATCAGATGATGGTTTTGGTGTGCTTCGAGGAAGCTCAAGAGGCGCCCTTGCCCATCTGGAAAGGTGCAGACGTGAACGAAAGCATATGACATGATGACACAGGCCCTGCAGAAAGGACAGCGAATTCTCCCAACAAGAGATCATGGGAGCGTGACCGTATCACACTTTTCTGCTTTACACACATTGCGGGAGTAGGCACTGCTGACGTGTTATTTTTACTTGTTATTAGATGCTGAATCTGTATTGGAGATAACCGATTCATACTCGAAGCTGACGAGTGTAGGCTGTAAAGGTGGTATGCATTATATGATGTGCGTTGAAAACATGCGGCCGATCTAATGAATTAAATGGAAAATATGAAATGCACAAGCCTCTTCTGTGGGCGAACATTTGATTTTATTATTTTGTCTAAGCTATGGTAGAAACTGATGAAAATCAAGTTGATGTCAATTTTTTTTTTGATGAAAACCAAGTAAAATTGTTGTCTCAAAGTTAGAAAATAAAATACACTAGAATACAGTATGATGGGAAGGTTATGGTCTGCAAATAGCTAAAATTTCAAGGTCAAAATCAATTTCAGCTGGAAGGTATGAACAAATAAATTAAATCAACAACGTGTATATGGTTTCCTATTACCTTAAGATGAATACTAGTCCAAACTTCAAGATCGATATGTGTATATCACATCACCTTTCTAACATAAATTTAAATTTGAGAGTTTTGGCGAACTTTAAACGTGATTTCCATGCACCTTGGTTTCTACATGATACTTTCTCCTAAACTTCTCTAAAAAAAAGATTTAGATTTTGGTCTCCGCATTGTACGCGTGTGTACATATATGCGAGGGGGCAATCCCCTTCCCCACCCCCTCCCCCCCCAACCAATATTGCATCGGACATAAATAATTTAGGCCCCTATATGTCCGACAACGCCCGCTCACCCCTCATTTTTTCACGTCCACAACCGTCTCCCTCATTCAAACCTCCAATTCCATACAATCACATGCATCGTGAATCAACATAACGTAGCTAAATTTAACACATAGCATAGCGTCCGATAGCATCAGACGTAGCAAGTTCATCTACAACCGGACATAAACAAGTTCACACAATATAGATAGTTCGATCAACTAGCTACAACGCTAGGCATGAAGTTCACCACTTCCTCGCGCGGGCCCTTCCTCTTGGCGTCTCTCGAGCAGTGGAAGTAGGCACCAAAGTTCTCGCAGTATACATTGGTGGCCGAAGGGGCGTCATCATCACTGGAGGTGCTGCGAGATGAGGAAGGGAGCCCTGCCAGACGCAGGGCAGCGTGGGCCTGCTCGTTGGCGAGGCGCTTGACTTTAGCCATGTTGGTGGCCTTCTCCTGGCCTTCTCCTTAGCGAGCCGTTTGGACTCCTCAATGCCGAGCCGCAATGCCTTGCATTTTTGCTGCTGTGGCGGCGGGCATCCGTCTCGGTCATGGTCGGATGACGCCGCAGACGAGCTCCTCCAAGTCGGAGGGTAGGGCAACGACACGGACCTTCACGGCCCGCAGTATGACCGACAAGATCTGGCCCGAGCCGCCTGCCTCTCGCAACGATTTGCCCTCGCCTCCAACTCCGGGAGCCACGACCATGGGCTTGACGGTACCATCATGAACACCCAACATTGCCCGGGAGGAGTAGGGGCCAGAGATGACGGGTGCCACTGCTCGTCCCGCCACCTCACTAGGGAGGGCATGAACCGTGAAAAGAAAATTGGATTTCATTGAAGTAATAAAACTATTCCAATTCGAATAGCAGTTGAGAAAGAATCGCAATAAATGCAAACATGGAACATCTTCATTACGGAATTGAAGGAGTTGAACCATGATTTTCAAATGGATAGGATAGGCTATTTTTTATGTGGTAGATAATCCAAATGTAAAAATTTATCACCTAAAAGGGAGAATAGTACGGAAATGTAACTCGGTATTCAAACAGCTATTCAGAGTTTCTAGAGCTCCTTGTACGACATGTCGAAAAACCTGCTGTCGGACCTGATTCATTGCCCTTCGTTTTTCAAAATAAAGGCTTCCATTTTTAGACTTATCTAATTGTTCCAAACTAATAGAAGTAGCAGTAATCAAGTTTTCTTTTTCTCGTTTTTTCTCATTGTATCCATTCATCCGATACTAATGTGATAGGCTGGTGCACTGGGGTGCGGAGCTTGAGCAGCCGCCCCTGTCCATCCGTGACTGGCGGAGGGAAACACGGATGGTGAGCTCCTCGTCCGACTCCGCCGTAAGAGGGTGCCAATCTACGTGGTCGGCTTCGGACAAGGAGCTGCTGTCGGATCCGTCCATGGTCACAACGCACGATCGCGAGGGGAGGGGAGCGGACAGGGAGATGAATAGACGAGGATAAGAGAGGGAAAGTGGAGCAGGCAAGAGAGTGATGAGTGTCAAGGATTTGGTCTGGGGTGGGGTTACGCAGGTTGGCCCAACGTCCGCACCGCCTCATATTAGGCGTGCCAGACAATTTGGATATTTAGGCTGTGTTTGAGGAATTCGGCTAGGTAGCTAATTTTAGTTTGGGAGTGTCCGTGCGGATGACATTAGGGGATGAGGAGTGGGTGGGTGGGGGGGGGGGGGGGGGGGGGGGTCTGGCTAGAAATGTTTTTTTAAATGCTCTTATTTGAACTTGTTATTATCATCAGTTGCACGCCTCTATTTGTGTGAATGCAGTGTGTAGGGTGGATCTAGAATTTGTGTAATCGTATAGCCAGGTTATCAAAAATAACTTTGGAATATACCAAAGCAAAAGCTAACACAAGTTATGTTATTTCCTGGAAAACGCTATCCTTCAGCCAGCTGATGCACGCGCAGCGTCCATCGCCCACGTAGCCGTCGTATTGATTTTGATCGAGTGCTCACGCAACCATTTTCTTTTCTTTTTTGCAACAAGCAATTTGTTTCAGAAGATTTTTGCAAATGGGGTCTTGTTTCAGAAAGAAAAAACGCTTCGGTGATGAAGTTTTTTTTAACAACAGGGTTTAGTTTCAGAAGGTTTCTGCAATAGAGGTATTGTTTCAGAAAGAAAAAATGGTGCGATGCTTAAGATTTTATCTTCTGCAACAGGGTTCTTATTTCAGAAACATATCCCTGTTGGAAATATGCCCTAGAGGCAATAATAAAATCGTCATTATTATATTTCCTTGTTCATGATAATTGTCTATTGTTCATGCTATAATTGTATTAACTGGAAACCGTAATATATGTGTGAATACATAGACCACAACACGTCCCTAGTGAGCCTCTAGTTGAATAGCTCGTTGATCAATAGATGGTTATGGTTTCTTGACCATGGACATTGGATGTCATTGATAACGGGATCACATCATTAGGTGAATGATGTGATGAGCAAGACCCAATCCTAAGCATAGCACAAGATCGTGTAGTTCGTTTGCTAAGAGCTTTTCTAATGTCAAGTATCATTTCCTTAGACCATGAGATTGTGCAACTCCCGGCTCCCGGATACCGTAGGAATGCTTTGGGTGTACCAAATGTGACAACGTAACTGGGTGGCTATAAAGGTGCACTACAAGTATCTCTGAAAGTGTCTGTTGGGTTGGTGCGAATCGAGACTGGGATTTGTCACTCTGTATGACGGAGAGGTATCTCTGGGCCCACTCGGTAACGCATCATCATAATGAGCTCAATGTGACTAAGGAGTTAGTGACGGGATCATGCGTTATGGAACGAGTAAAGAGACTTGCCGGTAACGAGATTGAACGAGGTATGGGGATACCGACGATCGAATCTCGGGCAAGTAACATACCGATGGACAAAGGGGATTGTATACGGGATTGATTGAATCCCCGACATCGTGGTTCATCCGATGAGATCATCGTGGAACATGTGGGAGCCAACATGGGTATCCAGATCACTCTGTTGGTTCTTGGCCGGAGAGATGTCTCGGTCATGTCTGCATGGTTCCCGAACCCGCAGGGTCTACACACTTAAGGTTCGATGACGCTAGAGTTGTTATGGGAAACTGTATGTGGTTACCGAAGGTTGTTCGGAGTCCCGGATGAGGTCCCGGACATCACGAGGAGTTCCGGAATGGTCCGGAGGTGAAGATTTATATATGGGAAGTCCAGTTTCAGTCGCCGTAATGTTCCGGGGGTTATCGGTATTGTACCGGGACCACCGAAAGGTGTCCGGAGGTCCATCTGCCCCGGGGGACTTAATGGGCTGAATATGGGAGGGAACCAACCCCTAGTGGGCTGGTGCGCCCCTCCCAAGGGCCCAAGGCGCCTAGGGTTTGGAAACCCTAGGGGAGGGGGTGCCTCCACCTTGCTTGGGGGGCGAGTTTCCCCCTCCTGCCCCCCTCTAGATGGGATCTATAGGGGCCGCCCCCCTCTCTCCTTCACCCTACAAATAGGGGAAGGGTGGGAGGGCTGCAGGACCCTTCCCCTGGTGCAGTCCCTCCCTCCCCAACACCTCCTCCTCCTCCGTAGAGCTTGGCGAAGCCCTGAGAAATACCACAAGCTCCACCACCACGCCGTCGTGCTGCCGGAGCTCTCCCTCAACTTCTCCTTCCCCCTTGCTGGATCAAGAAGGAGGAGACGTCCCCGGGCTGTATGTGTGTTGAACACGGAGGCGCCGTCCGTATGGCTCTAGATCGGATCTTTCGCGATTTGAATCGCCGCGAGTACGACTCCATCATCCGCGTTCTAGTAACGCTTCCGCTTAGTGATCTTCAAGGGTATGAAGATGCACTCCCTCTCTCTCTCTCTCTCTCTCTCTCTCTCGTTTCTAGCATCTCCTAGATTGATCTTGGTGATGCGTAGGAATTTTTTTGAATTATTGCTACGTTCCCCAGCAGTGGCATCATGAGCCAGGTCTATGCGTAGATTCAATGCACGAGTAGAACACAAGTAGTTGTGGGCGATGGTTTGTACAATTTCCTTACCGTTACTAGTCCTATCTTGATTCAGCGGCATTGTGGGATGAAGCAATTGGCATATCATCGTTATGGCTTTTGCGTAGGTAAGAAACGTTCTTGCTAGAAACCCATAGCAGCCACGTAAAACATGCACCAACATTTAGAGGACGTCTAACTTGTTTTTGCAGGGTATGCTATGTGATGTGATATGTCCAAAAGGATGTGATGAATGATATTGATGAATGAGATTGATCATGTTCTTGTAATAGGAATCACGACTTGCATGTCGATGAGTATGCCAACCGGTAGGAGCCATAGGAGTTGTCTTAATTTATTGTATGACCTGCGTGTCAATGAAAACGCCATGTAATTACTTTACTTTATTGCTAACCGTTAGCCATAGTAGTAGAAGTAATAGTTGGCGAGACAACTTCATGAAGACAAGATGATGGAGATCATGATGATGGAGATCATGGTGTCATGCCGGTGACGATGGTGATCATGCCGTGCCTCGAAGATGAAGATCAAAGGCGCAAGATGATATTGGCCATATCATGTCACTTTATGATTTGCATGTGATGTTTGTCATGTTTACATCTTATTTGCTTAGAACGACGATAGCATAAATAAGATGACCCCTCACTAAAATTTCAAGAAAGTGTTCCCCCTAACTGTGCACCGTTGCAAAGGTTCGTTGTTTCGAAGCACCACGTGATGATCGGGTGTGATAGATTCTAACGTTTGCATACAACAGGTGTAAGCCAGATTTACACACGCGAAACACTTAGGTTGACTTGACGAGCCTAGCATGTACAGACATGGCCTCGGAACACGAGAGACCGAAAGGTCGAACATGAGTCGTATGGTAGATACGATCAACATGGAGATGTTTACCGTTGATGACTAGTCCGTCTCACGTGATGATCGGACATGGCCTATTCGATTCAGATCATGTATCACTTAGATGACTAGAGGGATGTCTATCTGAGTGGGAGTTCATTAAATAATTTGGTTAGATGAACTTAATTATCATGAACATAGTCAAAAGGTCTTTGCAAATTATGTCGTAGCTTACGCTTTAGTACTACTATTTAAGATATGTTCCTAGAGAAAATTTAGTTGAAAGTTGACAGTAGCAATTATGCGGACTAGGTCCATATACTGTGGATTGTCCTCATTGCTACACATAAGGATTATGTCCTTAATGCACCGCTCGGTGTGCTGAACCTCGAGCGTCGTCTGTGGATGTTGCGAACATCTGACATATACACTTTTATGACTACGTGATAGTTCAGTGCGTAATGTTAAACGGTTTAGAATTGAGGCACCGAAGACATTTTGAAACGTCGCAGAACATATGAGATGTTCCAAGAGCTGAAATTGGGATTTCAGGCTCGTGCCCACGTCAAGAGGTATGCGACCTCCGACAAGTTTCTTAGCCTGCAAATTAAGGAAGAAAAGCTCAATCGTTGAGCATGTGCTCACATTGTATGAGTACTACAATTGCTTGAATCGAGTGGGAGTTAATCTTCCAGATGAGATAGTGATGGTTCTCCAAAGTCACTGCCACCAAGCTACTAGAGCTTCGTGATGAACTATAACATATAAGGGATAGATATGATGATCCTTGAGCTATCACGATGTTTGACACCGCGAAAGTAGGAATCAAATAGGAGCATCAATTGTTGATGGTTAGTAAAACCACTAGTTTCAAGAAGGGCAAGGGCAAGAAGGGATACTTCATGAAACGGCAAATCAGTTGCCGCTCTAGTGAAGAAACCCAAGGTTGAACCCAAACCCGAGACTAAGTGCTTCTGTAATGACGGGACCAATCACTGAAGCAGAACTACCCTAGATACTTGGTAGATGATAAGGCTGGCAAGGTCGACAGAAGTATATTGGATATACATTATATTAATGTGTACTTTACTAGTACTCCTAGTAGCACCAGGGTAATAGATACCGTTTCGGTTGATAAGTGTTAGTAACTCGAAATAAAAAGCTACGGAATAAACGGAGACTAGCTAAAGGCGAGATGACGATATGTGTTGGAAGTGTTTCCAAGGTTGATGTGATAAAAAATCGCACGCTCCCTCTACCATCGGGATTCGTGTTGAACCTAGATAATTGTTATTTGGTGTTTGCGTTGAGCATAGACATGATTGGATTATGTTTATCGCAATATGATTATTCATTTAAAGAGAATAATGGTTACTCTGCTTATTTGAATAATGCCTTCAATGGTTTTGCACCTAAAATGAATGGGTTATTGAATCTCGATTGTAGTGATACACATGTTCATGCCAAAAGATATAAGATAGTAATGATGGTACCACCTACTTGTGGCACTGCCATTTGAGTTATATTGGTATAAAACGCATGAAGAAGCTCCATGTTGATGGATCTTTGGACTCACTCATTTTTTGAAAAGTTTGAGACATGTGAACCATGTCTATTGGTATATACTCATGAAGAAACTCCATGCAGATGAATCGTTTGGACTCATTTGATTTTGAATCACTTGAGACATGCATATCATACCACATGGGCAAGATGACTGAAAGGCCTCGTTTTTAGTGAGATGGAACAAGAAAGCAACTTGTTGGAAGTAATACATTTTGATGTGTGCAGTCCAATGAGTGCCGAGGCACGCAGTGGATATCGTTATGTTCTTACTTCACATGTGATTTGAGTAGATGCTAAGTATATTTACTTGATGAAACACAAGTCTGAATTATTGAAAGGTTCAAGTAATTTTAGAGTGAAGTTGAAGATCGTCGTGACAAGAGGATAAAATGTCTATGATATGATCATAGAGATGAATATCTGAGTTATGAGTTTGGTACACAATTAAGACATTGTGGAAATTGTTTCACAACTAATACCGCCTGGAGCACCATAGTGTGATGGTGTGTCCGAACATCATAAATGCACACTATTGGATATGGTGCATACCATGATGTCTCTTATCGAATTACCACTGTCGTTTATGGGTTAGGCATTAGAGACAACCGCATTCACTTTTAATAGGGCACCACGTAATTCCGTTGAGATGACACCATATGAACTACGGTTTAGAGAAACCTAAGCTGTCGTTTCTTAAAAGTTTGGGGCTGCGACGCTTATGTGGAAAAATTTCAGGTTGATAAGCTCGAACCCAAAGCGGATAAATGCATCTTCATAGGACACCCAAAATAGTTGGGTATACCTCCTATCTCAGATCCGGAAGCAAAAGTGATTGTTTCTAGAAACGTGTCCTTTCTTGAGGAAAAGTTTCTCTCGAAAGAATTGAGTGGGAGGATGGTGGAGACTTGATGAGGTTATTGAACTGTCACTTCAACTAGTGTGTAGCAGGGCACAGGAAGTTGTTCCTGTGGCGCGTACACCAATTGAAGTGGAAGCCGATGATAATGATCATGAAACTTCGGATCAAGTCACTACCAAACCTCGTAGGTCAACAAGGATGCGTACTACTTCAGAGTGGTGCGTAATCCTATCTTGGAGGTCATGTTGCTAGACAACAATGAACCTACGAGCTATGGAGAAGCGATGGTGGGCCCAGATTCCGACAAATGGCTCAAGGCCATAAAAAAATCTGAGAGAGGATCCATGTATGAAAACAAAGTGTAGACTTTGGAAGAACTACTTGATGGTCGTAAGGCTGTTGGGTACAGATGGATTCTAAAAGGGAAGACAGACAATGATGATATGTGTCACCATTAAAAAAGCTCGACTTGTCACTAAGATGTTTTCTGACAAGTTCAAGGAGTTGACTACAATGAGACTTTCTCACTCATAGCGATGGTAAGAGTCTGGTGGAATTATATTAGCAGTTACTGCATTATTTATGAAATCTTGCAGATAGGATGTCAAAACATTGTTTCCTTGATTATTTTCTTGAGGAAATGTTGTATGTGATACAACCAGAAGGTTTTGTGAATCCTAAAAGATGCTAACAAGTATGCAAAGCTCCAGCAATCCTTCTAAGGACTGGAGTAAGCATCTCGGAGTTGGAATATATGCTTTGATGAGATGATCAAAGATTTTGGGTTTATACAAAGTTTATGAGAAACTTGTTTTTCCAAAGAAGTGAGTGGGAGCACTATAGAATTTCTGATGAGTATATGTTGTTGACATATTGTTGATTGGAAATGATGTAGAATTTCTGGAAAGCATATAGGGTTGTTTGAAAGGTGTTTTAAATGGAAAACCTGGATTAAGCTACTTAAACATTGAGCATCAAGATCTATAAGGATAGATCAAAATCGCTTGATAGTACTTTCAAATGAATACATACCAAGACAAGATTTTGAAGGAGTTCAAAATAGATCGGCAAAGAAGGAGCTCTTGGCTGTGTTACAAGGTGTGAGTATTGAGTAAGACTCAAGACCTGACCACGACAGAAGAGAGAGAAAGGATGAAGGTCGTCTCCTATGCTTTAGACGTAGGCTCTTCAGTATGCTATGCTGTGTACCGCACCTGAAGTGTGCCTTGCCATGAGTCAGTGAAGGGGTACAAGAGTGATCCAAGAATGGATCATAGGACATCGGTCAAAGTTATCCTTAGTAAATAGTGGACTAAGGAATTTTCTCGATTATGGAGGTGGTAAAAGAGTTCGTCGTAAAGGGTTACGTCGATGCAAACTTTGACACTAATCTGGACGACTCTGAGTAGTAAAACGGATACATATAGTAGAGCAGTTATTTGGAATAGCTCCAAATAGCGCGTGGTAGCTGCATCTATAAGATGACATAGAGATTTGTAAAGCACACATGGATCTGAAAGGTTCAGACCCGTTGACTAATAACCTCTCTCACAAGCGAGATACGATCAAACCCCATGGGTGTTGGATTCATTACAATCACATAGTAATGTGAACTAGATTATTGACTCTAGTGCAAGTGGGAGACTGTTGGACATATGCCCTAGAGGCAATAATAAAATGGTTATTATTATATTTCCTTGTTCATGATAATTGTCTATTGTTCATGCTATAATTGTATTAACTGGAAACCGTAATACATGTGTGAATACATAGACCACAACACGTCCCTAGTGAGCCTCTAGTTGACTAGCTCGTTGATCAATAGATGGTTATGGTTTCTTGACCATGGACATTGGATGTCATTGATAACGGGATCACATCATTAGGTGAATGATGTGATGGACAAGACCCAATCCTAAGCATAGCACAAGATCGTGTAGTTCGTTTGCTAAGAGCTTTTCTAATGTCAAGTATCATTTCCTTAGACCATGAGATTGTGCAACTCCCGGATACCGTAGGAATGCTTTGGGTGTACCAAATGTGACAACGTAACTGAGTGGCTATAAAGGTGCACTACAGGTATCTCTGAAAGTGTCTGTTGGGTTGGTGCGAATCGAGACTGGGATTTGTCACTCTATATGACGGAGAGGTATCTCTGGGCCCACTCGGTAATGCATCATCATAATGAGCTCAATGTGACTAAGGAGTTAGTGACGGGATCATGCGTTATGGAACGAGTAAAGAGACTTGCCGGTAATGAGATTGAACGAGGTATGGGGATACCGACGATCGAATCTCGGGCAAGTAACATACCGATGGACAAAGTGGATTGTATACGGGATTGATTGAATCCCCGACATCGTGGTTCATCCGATGAGATCATCATGGAACATGTGGGAGCCAACATGGGTATCCAGATCCTGCTGTTGGTTATTGGCAGGAGAGATGTCTCGGTCATGTCTGCGTGGTTCCCGAACCCGTAGGGTCTACACACTTAAGGTTCGGTGATGCTAGAGTTGTTATGGGAAATTCTATGTGGTTACCGAAGATTGTTTGGAGTCCCGGATGAGATCCCGGACGTCACGAGGAGTTCCGGAATGGTCTGGAGGTGAAGATTTATATATGGGAAGTCCAGTTTCAGTCGCCGGAATGGTTTCGAGGGTTATCAGTATTGTACCAGGACCACCGAAAGGTGTCCGGAGGTCCACCGGATGGGGCCACCTGCCCCGGGGGACTTAATGGGCTGAATATGGGAGGGAACCAGCCCCTAGTGGGCTGGTGCGCCCCTTCCAAGGGCCCAAGGCACCTAGGGTTTGGAGACCCTAGGGGAGGGTGTTGGGGAACGTAGTAATTTCAAAACATTTCCTACGCACACGCAAGATCATGGTGATCCATAGCAACGAGAGGGGAGAGTATTGTCCTCGTACCATCGTAGACCGAAAGCGGAAGCGTTATGACAACGCGGTTGATGTAGTCGTACGTCTTCACAATCGACCGAGCCTAGTACCGAACGTACGACACCTCCGTGATCTGCACACGTTCAGCTCGGTGATGTCTCACGAACTCCGATCCAGCAAAGTGTCGAGGGAGAATTACGTCAGCACGATGGCGTGATGACGGTGATGATGATGCTACCAACGCAGGGCTTCGCCTAAGCACCGCAACGATATGACCGAGGTGGATTATGGTGGAGGGGAGCACCGCACACGGCTAAGAGAGATCAATGATCAACTTGTGTGTCTATGGGGTGCCCCCCCGTATATAAAGGAGTGGAGGAGGGGGAGGGCCGGCCCTCTACTATGGCGTGCCCTGGGGAGTCCTACTCCCACCGGGAGTTGGATTCCCCCCTTCCAAGTAGTAGGAGTAGGAAAGAAGGAAATGAAAGAGAGAAGAGAAGGAAGGAGGGGGCGCCACCCCTCCCCCTAGTCCAATTCGGACTAGGCCTTGGGGGGGCGCGCGACCTGCCCTAGGCAGCCCCTCTCTCTCCCTTAAAGCCCAATAAGGCCCATATACTCCCCGGCGAATTCTCATAACTCTCCGTAGTCCGATAAATACCCGAACCGCTCAGAACCTTTCCGATGTCTGAGTATAGCCTTTCAATATATCGATCTTTACGTCTCGACATTTTGAGACTCCTCGTCATGTCCCTGATCTCATCCAGGACTCCGAACAACCTTCGGTACATCAAAACACATAAACTCATAATACCGATCGTCGCTGAATGTTAAGCGTGTGGACCTTACGGGTTTGAGAACTATGTAGACATGACCGAAACATGTCTTCGACCAATAACCAATAGCGGAACCTAGATGCTCATATTGGGTCCCACATATTCTATGAAGATCTTTATCGGTCAAATCGCATAACAACATACGTTGTTCCCTTTGTCATCGGTATGTTACTTGCCCGAGATTGGATCGTCGGTATCTCAATACCTAGTTCAATCTCATTACCGGCAAGTCTCTTTACTCGTTCCGTAATGCATCATCCCGTAACTAACTCATCAGTCACATTGTTTGCAAGGCTTATAGTGATGTGCATTACCGAGAGGGCCCAGAGATACCTCTACGACAATCATAGTGACAAATCCTAATCTCGATCTATGCCAACTCAACAAACACCATCGGAGACACCTGTAGAGCACCTTTATAATCACCCAGTTACATTGTGACGTTTGGTAGCACACAAAGTGTTCCTCCGGTATTCGGGAGTTGCATAATCTCATAGTCATAGGAACATGTATAAGTCATTAAGAAAGCAATAGCAACATACTAAACGATCAAGTGCTAAGCTAACGGAATGGGTCAAGTCAATCACATCATTCGCTAATGATGTGATCCCGTTCATCAAATGACAACTCATGTCTATGGCTAGGAAACTTAACCATCTTTGATTAACGAGCTAGTCAAGTAGAGGCATACTAGTGACACTCTGTTTGTCTATGTATTCACACATGTACTAAGTTTCCGGTTAATACAATTATAGCATGAATAATAAACATTTATCATGATATAAGGAAATATATAAATAAAAACTTTATTATTGCCTCTAGGGCATATTTACTTCAGTCTCCCACTTGCACTAGAGTCAATAATCTAGTTCAGATCGCCATGTGATTTAAAATCAATATTCACATCTGTATGTGATTAACACCCATAGTTCACATCGTCATGTGACCAACACCCAAAGGGTTTACTAGAGTCAATAATCTAGTTCACAACGCTATGTGATTAACACCCAAAGAGTACTAAGGTGTGATCATGTTTTGCTCGTGAGAGAAGTTTAGTCAACGGGTCTATCACATTCAGAGCCGTATGTATTTTGCATATATTCTATGTCTATAATGCTCTACACGGAGCTACTCTAGCTAATTGCCCCCACTTCCAATATGTATCCAGATTGAGACTTAGAGTCACCTGGATCGGTGTAAAAGCTTACATCACCGTAACTCTTTACGACGAACTATTTATCACCCCCATCACCGAGAAACATTTCCTTAGTCCTTACTAAGGATAATTTTGACCGTTGTCCAGTGATATACTCCTAGATCACTATTGTACTCCCTTGCCAAACTCAGTGTAGGGTATACAATAGATCTAGTACATAGCATGGCATACTTTATAGAACCTATGGCTGAGGCATAAGGAATGTCTTTCATTCTCTTTCTATCTTCTGCCGTGGTCGGGCTTTGAGTCTTACTCAATTTCACACCTTGTAACACAGGCAAGAACTCTTTCTTTGACTGTCCCATTTTGAACTACTTCAAAATCTTGTCAAGGTATGTACTCATTGAAAAAACTTATCAAGCGCCTTGATCTATCTCTATAGGTCTTGATGCTTAATATGTAAGCAGCTTTACCGAGGTATTTCTTCGAAAAACTCTTTTCAAATACTCCTTTATGCTTTCCAGAAAAATTCTACATTATTTCCGATCAACAATATGTCATTCACATATACTTATCAGAAATGCTGTAGTGCTCCAACTCACTTTCTTGTAAATACAGGCTTCATCGCAAGTCTGTATAAAAATATATGCTTTGATCAACTCATCAAAGCGTATTTTCCAACTCTGAGATGCTTGCTCCAGTCCATAGATGGATCATTGGAGCTTGCACATTTTTGTTGGCACCTTTAGGATCGACAAAAACCTTCTATTTGCATCATATACAACTCTTCTTTAAGAAATCCATTAATGAATGTAGTTTTGACATCCATTTGCCAGATTTCATAAAATGTGACAATTTGCTAACATGATTCAGACAGACTTAAGCGTCGCTACGAGTGATAAAATCTCATCGTAATCAACACCTTGAATTTTTTCAAAAAACCTTTTTCTGACAAGTTGAGCTTTGTAGATAGTAACACTACTATCAACGTCCGTCTTCCTCTTGAAGATCCATTTATTTTCTATGGCTTGCCGATCATCGGGCAAGTCCACCAAAGTCCTCACTTTGTTCTCATACATGAATCCTATCTCAGATTTTATGGCCTCAAGCCATTTCGTGGAATCTGGGCTCATCATCGCTTCCTCATAGTTCGTCGGTTCATCATGGTCTATTAACATGACTTCTAGAATAGGATCACCGTACCACTCTGGTGCGGATTGTACTCTGGAAGACGTACGAGTTTTTGTAGTAACTTGATCTGAAGTTTCATGATCATCATCATTAGCTTCCTCGCTAATTGGTGTAGGAAGCAGTGGAACTGATTTCTGTGATGAACTACTTTCCAATTCAGGAGAAGGTACAATTACCTTATCAAGCTCTACTTTCCTCCCACTCACTTCTTTCGAGAAAAACTCCTTCTCTAGAAAGGATCCATTCTTAGCAACGAATATCTTGCCTTCGGATCTGTGATAGAAGATGTACCCAACAGTTCCCTTTTGGTATCCTATGAAGACACACTTCTCCTATTTGGGTTCGAGCTTATCAGGTTGAAACTTTTTCACATAAGCATCGCAGCCCCAATCTTTAAGAAACGACAACTTTGGTTTCTTGCCAAACCATAGTTCATAAGGCGTCATCTCAACGGATTTTGATGGTGCCCTATTTAAAGTGAATGCAAGTGTCTCTAATGCATAACCCCAAAATGATAGTGGTAACCAGGTAAGAGACATCATAGATCGCACCATATCCAATAAAGTGCGGTTACAACGTTCGGACACACCATTACACTGTGGTGTTCCATGTGGCATGAGCCGTGGAACTATTCCACATTGTTTTATATGAAGTCCAAACTCATAACTTAAATATTCTCCTCTATGATCAGATCGTAGAAACTTTATTTTCTTGTTATGATGATTCTTCACTTCACTCTGAAATTCTTTGAACTTTTCAAATGCTACAGACTTGTGTTTCATTAAGTAGATATACTCATATCTGCTCAAATCATCTGTGAAGGCCAGAAAATAACGATACCCGCCACGAGCATCAACACTCATTGGACTACATACATCGGTATGTGTTATTTCCAATAAGTCACTAGCTCGTTCCATTGTTCCGGAGAACGGAGTTTAAGTCATCTTGCCCATAAGGCACGGTTCGTAAGCATCAAATGATTCATAATCAAGTGATTCCAAAAGTTCATCTTTATGGAGTTTCTTCATGCGCTTTACACCGATATGACCCAAACGGTAGTGCCATAAATAAGTTGCACTATCATTATCAACTTTGCATCTTTTGGCATCAATATTATTAATATGTGTATTACCACGATCGAGATCCAACATACTTATTTTCATTGGGCGTATAACCATCGAAGGTTTTATTTATATAAACAGAACAACAATTATTCTCTGACTTTAAATGTAAATGAATAACCGTATTGCAATAAACATGATCAAATCATATTCATGCTCAACGCAAATGCCAATAACATTTATTTAGGTTCAACACTAATCCCGAAAGTATAGGGTGTGTGCGACGATGATCATATCAATCTTAGAACCACTTCCAACACACATCGTCACTTCACCCTCAACTAGTCTTTGTTTATTCTGTAACTCCTGTTTGAGTTACTAATATTAGGAACCGAACAAGTATCAAATACCCAGGGGCTACTATAAACACTAGTAAGGTACACATCAATAACATGTATATCAAATATACCCTTATTCACTTTTCCATCCTTCTTATCCACCAAATATTCAGGGCATTTCCGCTTCCAGTGACCATTTCCTTTGCAGTAGAAGCACTCAGTTTGAGGCTTTGGTCCAGCTTTGGGCTTCTTCATGGGAGTGACAACTTGCTTGCCATTCTACTTGAAGTTCCCTTTCTTTCCTTTTGCCCTTTTCTTGAAACTAGTGGTCTTGTCAATCATCAACACTTGATGCTCTTTCTTGATTCCTACCTTCGTCGATTTCAGCATCATGAAGAGCTCGGGAATCATTTTCGTCATCCCTTGCATACTATAGTTCATCACAAAGTTCCAGCAACTTGGTGATGGTGACTAGAGAACTCTGTCAATCACTATCTTATCTGGAAGATTAACTCCCACTTGATTCAAGCGATTGTAGTATCCAGACATTCTGAGTACATGCTCACTAGTTGAACAATTCTCCTCCATCTTTTAGGCAAAGTATTTGTCATAGGTCTCATACCTCTTGATACGGCCATGAGTTTGAAATACCAATTTCATCTCTTGGAACATCTCATATGCTCCGTGACATTTCAAAAACATTTTTGAAGTCCTGGTTCTAAGCCGTAAAGCATGGTGCACTAAACTATCAAGTAGTCATCATATTGAGCTTAGCCAAACGTTCATAATGTCTGTATCTGCTCCTGCAATAGGTCTGTCACCTAGCGGTGCATTAAGGACATAATTCATCTATGTAGCAATGAGGATAAACCTCAGATCGTGGACCCAGTCCGCATCATTGCTACTATCATCTTTCAACTTAGTTTTCTCTAGGAACATATAAAAAACATAGGGAAGCTATAACACGAGCTATTGATCTACAACATAATTTGAAAAATACTATCAGGACTAAGTTCATGATAAATTAAAGTTCAATTAATCATAGTAATTAAGAACTCCCACTTAGATAGACATCCCTCTAATCATCTAAGTGATCACGTGATCCAAAGCAACTAAACCATGTCCGATCATCACGTGAGATGGAGTGGTTTTCAATGGTGAACATCACTATGTTGATTGATAACCCACAAGTATAGGGGATCGGAACAGTTTTTGAGGGTAAAGTATTCAACCCAAATTTATTGATTCGACACAAGGGGAGCCAAATAATATTCTCAAGTATTAGCAGATGAGTGTTCAATTCAACCACACCTGGATAACTTAGTATCTGCAGCAAAGTATTTAGTAGCAAAGTAGTATGGAAGTAATAGTAACAGTAGCAAAAGTAACAGTAGCAGATTTGTAGTAATTGTAACAGTAGCAATAGTAAAGTAAATAAGTAAAGCACAATATGTGAAAAGCTCGTGGGCATTGGATCGGTGATGGATAATTATGTCGGATGCTATTCCTCATGTAATAGTTATAACATAGGGTGACACAGAACTAGCTCCAGTTCATCAATGTAATGTAGGCATGCATTCTGAATATAGTCATACGTGCTTATGGAAAAGAACTTGTATGCCATCTTTTGTCCTACCCTCCTGTGGCAGCGGGGTCCTAATGGAAACTAAGGGATATTAAGGCCTCCTTTTAATAGAGTACTGGACCAAAGAATTAGCACTTAGTGAATACACGAACTCCTCAAACTACGGTCATCACCGAGAAGTATCCCGATTATTGTCACTTCGGGATTGTCGGATCATAACACATAATAGGTGACTATAGACTTGCAAGATAGGATCAAGAACTCACATATATTCATGAAAACATAATAGGTTCAGATCTGAAATCATGGCACTCGGGCCCTAGTGACAAGCATTAAGCATAGCAAAGTCATAGCAACATCAATCTCAGAACATAGTGGATACTAGGGATCAAACCCTAACAAAACTAACTTCATTACATGGTAAATCTCATCCAACCCATCACCGTCCAGCAAGCCTACGATGGAATTACTCACGCACGGCGGTGAGCATCATGAAATTAGTGATGGAAGATGGTTGATGATGACGATGGTGACAAATCCCCCTCTCCAGAGCCCCGAACAGACTCCAGATCAGCCCTCCCGAGAGAGATTAGGGCTTGGCGGCGGCTCCGTATCGTAAAACGCAATGAAACTTTATCTCTGATTTTTTTCTCCACGAAAGCAAATATATGGAGTTGGAGTTGAGGTCGGTGGAAGTCCAGGGGGCCCACGAGGCAGGGGGCGCGCCCCCACCCTCGTGGACAGGGTGTGCCCCCCCTGGTGCTGATTCTTTCGCCAGTATTTTTTATTAATTCTGAAAAGTTGCTCCGTGGATTTTCAAGTCATTCCGAGAACTTTTATTTCGCACAAAAATAGCACCATGGGAGTTCTGATGAAAACAACGTCAGTCCGGGTTAGTTTCGTTCAAATCATGCAAGTTAGAGTCCAAAACAAGGGCAAAAGTGTTTGGAAAGTTAGATACGACGGAGACGTATCAACTCCCCCAAGCTTAAACCTTTGCTTGTCCTCAAGCAATTCAGTTGACAAACTGAAAGTGATAAATAAAAACTTTTACAAACTCTGTTTGCTCTTGTTGTTGCAAATATGTAAAGCCAGCATTCCAGTTTTCAGCAAAGATTATGAACTCTCCATATTCACAATAACACTTAGGTCTCATGTTTACTCATATCAATGGCATAATCAACTAGCGAGCAATAATAATAAATCTCGGATGACAACACTTTCTCAAAGCATTCATAATATGACATGACAAGATGATATCTCGCTAGCCCTTTCCGAGTCCGCAAAACATAAATTCAGAGCACCTTTGAAGATCCAGGACTAACTAAACATTGTAATTCATGGTAAAAGAGATCCAGTCATAGTCATACTCAATATAAATTAATGCTAATGCATGCAAATGACAGCGGTGCTCTCCAGCGGGTGCTTTTTAATAAGAGGGTGATGACTCAACATAAAAGTAAATAGATAGGCCCTTCGTAGAGGGAGGCAGGGATTTTTAGAGGTGCCAGAGCTTGATTTTGAAATAGAGATAATAACATTTTGAGCGGTATACTTTCACTATCAACATAACAACTAAGAGATCTCGATATCTTCCATGCTACACACATGATAGGCGGTTCCCAAACAGAATGGTAAAGTTTATACTCCCCCAGCACCAACAAGCATCAATCCATGGCTTGCCCGAAACAATGGGTGCCTCCAACTAACAACAATCCTGGGGAAGTTTTGTTTGCAATTATTTTGATTTGATTTGAGCATGGGACTGGGCATCCCGGTGACCATCCATTTTGTTGTGAATGAGGAGCGGAGTCCACTCCTCTTGAGAATAACCCGCCTAACATGGAAGATACAGACAGCCCTAGTTGATACATGAGTTGTTCGAGCATACAAAACAGAATTTCATTTGAAGGTTTGGAGTTTGGCACATACAAATTTACTTGGAACGGCAGGTAGATACCGCATATCGGAAGGTATGGTGGACTCATATGGAATAATTTTGGGGTTTATGGAGTTTGGATGCACAAGTAGTATTCCCACTTAGTACAAGTGAAGGCTAGAAAGGGGCTGGGAAGCGACCAACTTAGAGAGCGACAACAGTCATGAACATGCATTAAAATTAATCGACACCGAGTGCAAGCATGAGTAGGATATAATCCACCATGAACATAAATATCGTGAAGGCTATGTTGATTTCATTTCAACTACATGCATGAACATGTGCCAAGTGAAGTCACTCGAATCATTCAAAGGAGGATACCACCCTATCATACCACATCACAACCATTTTAATAGCATGTTGGCACGCAAGGTAAACCATTATAAGCTCCTAGCTAATTAAGCATGGCATAAGCAACTATAATCTCTAATTGTCATTGCAAACATGTTTATTCATAATAGACTGAATCAGGAACGATGAACTAATCATATTTACAAAAACAAGAGAGGTCGAGTTCATACCAGCTTCTCTCATCTCAGTCAGTCCATCATATATCGTCATTATTGCCTTTCACTTGCATGACCGAATGGTGTGGATAATAATAACAATACACGTGCATTAGACTAAGCTGGAATCTGCAAGCATTCAATTCAAGGGAGAAGACAAGGTAATATGGGCTCTTGGTTAAATCAACAATAATGCATATAAGAGCCACTCAGCATTTTCATTATGGTCTTCTCCTCTCGACCCCCAAAGAAAAGAAAAGAAATAAAACTATTTACACGGGAAAGCTCCCAGCAAGCAAAAGAAGATCGAGAAATATTTTTGGGTTTTCTTTTAATTACTACTACAAGCATGGAAAGTAAGCTAACTAATATTTTTTTGGTTTTTCTTAAGGTTTATCAAACACACAAGAAGAAAGCTAGAAAAAGAAAATAAACTAGCATGGATAGTACAATGAAAAGTATGAGCACCGACAACTAGAATGAGTGTGTGAACATGAATGTAATGTCGGTGAGAAATACGTACTCCCCCAAGCTTAGGCTTTTGGCCTAAGTTGGTCTATGGCCATGGGTAGCCTGGCTGATATCCGAAGTTGTAACTGGGGTCGTACTGAGATGCAGCAGCCATTGCCTCATGAGCTGCAGCATGGCGGCGAGCTGCCTTCGTCCTCCTCTCGTACTCGTTTGCCTCCTCCTTGGTGATAACATATCTTCCTTTTGCCTGATAGTCAAAGAAGGCAGGAGCAGGGAGAGTAATATGGACAGCGCGATGTCTGTCAAAGATTAGTCGATACTGGAGGAATTGTTCACTCCTCTCCAGAAAATGATGATTAACCATGGCATTATAATCTAAATAAGCAGGAGGTAACTCCCTATCATTTTCATGTACGGGTATACCAAGATAATTAGCCACACGGGTCGCATAAATCCCTCCAAATAAGTCTCCATCTAAACCATTATTATGCAACCTACGAGCAATAATTGTCCCCAAGTTATATTGTTTATCACCTAATACAACACTCTTGAGAACACAAAGACCCGGGACACACATGTGACAAGCTTCATCTTTACCGTTAATGCATCTACCTATGAAGAGAGCAAAATAATGTATAGCAGGAAAATGAATGCTCCCTATGGTAGCTTGTGCTGTTTCTCTAGATTCTCCCACAGTGATACTAGCAAGAAAATCTTTATATTCAGATTTACGAGGTTCATTAACACTGCCCCACTGCGGGAGTTTACAAGCAGTAGTAAAATCTTCTTGGTCCATAGTATATGATTTATCATAAAGATCAAACAGGACATTGCGAGAATTACGTGAAGATGTAAATTTAAACCTTCTCACAAAGGAGTCAGTCAAATGGTAGTATTGAGGGCACATATCTTGCATGAATTCCTCAAGATCAGCATTACACACATATGCATCAAATTCATCCTTGATGCCTGCTTTGACCATAAACTCCTCTGACGGCCATTCACAAGGCCGCACATAAGCTACCCTCGGTGGTTCATCGTCCGGCTCACGTATTGCGAGCCTGGGTCCTTGCTTCCTTGAAGAACCACCTTGATACATTTTCCTAGACATATTTCTTCCTCTGAAAAATTTCTGAATTTTTTAGTAACTCAAAATAAAAGTGAACCAAACTCAATAAAATTGATAGGAACTACTCCCCCATGTGCCTAGAGACTATATCATGCATTAGAATTACTTGGGACCATATAAATTTGACATGCAAGCTCAAGAACAGGGTCACCTAAGCAGCAAAAATTTGCAATGAATAAAGCACTAGAACAAAAACTAATTGGATCATTGCAGGAGTCACATACCAAAGAACAATCCCCCAAAGCAGTTTTGTGAATGGAGCTTTGAGCAAGGAGATCAAAAATGGCAGCAAAATGAGCTAGAACTCGTGCTTGAGCTGGATGGTGATTTTTTTGGGAGGAAGAAGAAGTGTGTGGGTGCAGGACTAAGTGAAGGGGGGCACCAGGGGCCCACGAGACAGGGGGGCGCGCCCAGGGGGGTAGGGCGCGCCCCTGACCCTCGTGGCCAGGTGCCAGCTCCCCCTGCTGTGTTCTCAGTGCCAGACATTCTCAAATATTCCATAAAAATCATATTAAATTTGCAAGGCATTTGCAGAACTTTTATTTTTGGGGTATTTTTTATTGCATGGATAATTCAGAAAACAGACAAAAAAATACTATTTTTACTTTATTTAATCTAAATAACAGAAAGTAAAAGAAGGGTATAGAAGGTTGTGCCTTCTAACTTCATCCATCTCATGATCATCGAAAGGAATCCACTAACTAGGCCTGGGCATTCGGTATTAACCGAAAATTCGGTTTCTACCATTCGGTATTTTTATACATTCGGTTTGCAAAGTTGAAAACCAAAAAATGCAACACAAAAGCACTAACCGAAAATTCGGTTAACCAAGTTTTTCGGTTTGGTATTCGGTTTATACCGTATCGCTGGCTGTGCCATGCAAAATCAGCTGCGTGGGTACCTAAGATCCAGCTGCACTGTTATATAGGCTAGCACTCCAACCCTTTCTGCGTCGCTGGATGAGGTGGGACTAAACAAACCAGTGGAAGGTCCTCCTACTGTTACGAATAGACTACAGTAGTGCCCCACAGGAGAAAAATAAGCCCATAACAGGTTGGGCCTTGCATGCAGGTTCGTTGGCTTGGGCCCATGCCTACTTTTTTGTCAGTGACTCGCTCTTTGCGTGCACGATGCAGAGGCTACGTACTCATTTGGCTGTAGGTTCGTGTGCCCTGATGCATATTCGGTTTCCTTTTCGGTTAACCGAGTTAAAACTGAACCAACCGAAGTATGTTCAGTTAGTAAAGCTCAACACTGAATTTTTCTGTAGCAGCATTAAAAACCGAAATTTCGGTTTTTTGGTAATCGGTGTCGGTTCAGTCTTCGGTTTGTCGGTTTTTATGCCCACCCCTACCACCAACAAGGTTGATCAAGTCTTGTTAACAAACTCATACCGAATAACATGGAACCGGAGAAATCTCGAATAACACTAAGTTACCTCAATGGGGATATGCACATCCCCAATAATAAGAATATCATATTTCTTCTTGACAGTAGGAAGAGGAAATTCAAAAACTCCAATAATAATAGTTGGAATTTTTCCAATAGAATTGATGCTATGAACTTGAGGTTGTTTCCTTGGAAAGTGTACCGTATGCTCATTACCATTAACATGAAAAGTGACATTGCCTTTTTTGCAATCAATAACAACCCCTGCAGTATTCAAAAAGGGTCTACCAAGGATAATCGACATACTATCGTCCTCGGGAATATCTAGAATCACTTAGTCCGTTAAGATAGTAACGTTTGCAACCACAACATGCACATCCTCACAAATACCGACAGGTATAGCAGTTGATTTATCAGCCATTTGCAAAGATATTTCAGTAGGTGTCAACTTATTCAATTCAATTCTACGATATAAAGAGAGAGGCATAACACTAACACCGGCTCCAAGATCACATAAAGCAGTTTTAACATAGTTTCTTTTAATGGAGCATGGTATAGTTGGTACTCCTGGACCTCCAAGTTTCTTTGGTATCCCACCTTTAAAGTATAGTTAGCAAGCATGGTGGAAATTTCAGCTTCCGGTATCTTTCTTTTATTTGTAATAATATCTTTCATGTACTTAGCATAAGGATTCACTTTAAGCATATCAGTCAAATGCATACGCAAAAAGATAGGTCTAATCATTTCAGCAAAGCGCTCAAAATCCTCATCATCCTTTTTCTTGGATGGCTCAGGAGGAAAAGGCATGGGTTTCTAAACCCATGGTTCTCTTTCTTTACCGTGCTTCCTAACAACCAAGTTTCTCTTATCATAACGTTGATTCTTTGATTGTGGGTTATCAAGATCAACAGCAGGTCCAATCTCTACATCATTATTATTGCTAGGTTGAGCATCAACATGAACATTATCATTAACATTATCACTAGGTTCATGTTCATCACCAGATTGTGTTTCAACATCAGAAATAGAAATATCATTGGGATTCTCAGGTGTGTCTACAATAGGTTCACTAGAAGTATGCACAGTCCTATCATTTTTCTTTTTCTTCCTTTTAGAAGGACTAGGTGCATCTAAATCATTTCTCTGAGAATCTTGCACTACAAAAAAAGACACATCCCTGACATTTTGGGCCGAACAAATTTTTTTTCTGTCATACATATGACACTTCTATGACAATAATTGTGACAAAACCCGGTATCATCATAGATATGGTGGGCTCCTACTTCAATGACAAAAAATCATGACAGAAAATGGGCTTTTCGTCTTGGGTGGGCCGAAGGCGCAACTGCATGACATTCTTTGGGCCGTCCATGACGGAAAAAACCATGGAAGAAGCGAGGGCGAGGAAAATTTCAGGGAGTTCCCGGTTACGGTGGGAGGTCAGGGGCCGAGCGATGCGCGTTTCTCTCGTACACGTACGCCCGTGTGTGCGAGGAGTTGGCTCTAACTGAACCCGAGCGAGGCGTTGGGCTCTAACTGAACCCGAGCGATTGCACTGCAGGCTACGTGTTACTGAACCCAAGCGATCGATCGATGGCTGTTAACTGAACCCGATCGAGCGATTCCTTCGCTACTGCTGCTAACTGAAGCCAATCGATGCTGCCTCTGGGATGAACAATGAGTGTTGCAGGGGGGGGGGTTGGATGAACAGTGAGTGGTGGCGTTGCCTCTAGATGAACAGGACCCCGTGGTGTGGAGGGCTGGATGAACAGTAGACGATGGAGGGGTGCCCGTGGAGGGGTTGTTGAACAGTAGCCGGTGGAGTAGCGCGCGGCGGAGGCTGGATGAACAGGAGCCCATGGAGGCTGGAGGAGGTCGACGGTGGAGATGAACAGTATCCCGTGGAGTCCTGTTTTGCGGTACGCCACACCCCTCCCGATGAACAGGACCCCCGTTTCGACCGTAGCGTTCCAACACAAGTCCGTTTCGTCCGTTTTGCGGTAAGCCACACCCCTCCCGATCAACAGGACCCCCATTTCGACCGCAGGAGGTCCGTTTCGTCCGTTTTGCGGTATGCCACACCCCTCTCGATCAACAGGACCCCCGCTTCGACCGTAGGAGGTCCGTTTCGTCCGTTTTGCGGTACACCACACCCCTCCCGATCAACAGGACCCCCGTTTCGACCTTAGGAGGTCCGTTTCCTCTGTTTTGCGGTACGCCAGACCCCACCCGATGAACAGGATCCCGTTTCGAACATGGCCGATCGAACACAAGGCCGTTTCCTCCGTTCTGCGGTACGCCAGGCCTCGTTTCCATCGCCTGTTCCGTCCAAGCCCTCCCGATGAACACGACCACACATTCCATTCCGACCCAGCCGGTTGGATCCCACGCATTCCGTTGCCTCCCCATGAACACGATGCATTCCGTTGCCTCCCCATGAACACGACGACTACGCTGTTTCTCCGTTCCGACCCAGCCATGTACACGAGCCCTGGCCGTACGTATGCGTGAGTAGGCGTTCGAGACCCCGCCCGTATGTACGTACGTGGCCGTATTTTCTTTCTTGCACCCTGGCCGTTGTACGTACGTGTACATGCTACGTGCGTGCCTCTACTATGACACATGCGCGCCTCTCAACGACCAGTATGTACGTACACATTCGCGACCAGAATGACAACGCTATGTACGCTTCGACCAGGTGGGTCCCGACTAACAGGCACTTCCTTGCCTGCGAAGATGTAGCTGGTGGGTCCCAGCAGTCAGGGGGGCGGATGTTTTTTTTGCCCGGACGCACTTCCTTGCATGCAAAGATGTAGCTGGTGGGTCCCAGCAGTCAGGGGAAACGTTTTTTTTCGCGAAATACAGTGGCCCGTCTGGTGGGTCTCAGCTGTCGGGTGGAGGAATCATTATTTTCCGCGTAATAAGGAGGCACTTCCTTGCTGCGACCGTGGACCAAGCTGTCAGCCCCTCCATGTACAGTCGACGTCCGATGGAAGCCGTTCCTTGACCACGTTGACCACGCCACGCCAAGAGCACCAGGGCGGTGGATGACGGCGAGGCCTAGGAAGGGGACGATGCGTAGCCGGGGAAGACGCGGAAGTGGATGCCCACGCATAGAGGAGTATGAGGGTTCACTTTCCTTGCCTCTCTTTCCTCCACATATGCAAAAATGCCATGTAAAGTGCACTATTGTACTTACTTTTACTTGCTCCAACAGGTGGTAAGCTTGCCACATAGGCATAAAGTCTGATGTGGCAAGTTAATCAAGAAGAGAGAAACTAGTTTGGTGACCCAAGGAAGAAACGGTGCTAAGCACGTGTACCTAGGTGAAAAGACAATTTTGAGTCTATAGCTAATTAAATGAAGCAAACTTAGCAACACCATTTCATTGGAAGAGGTCACTCCTTGGCAAATGCAATAAATACTAGTACTCCCTGTGTCCCATAATATAAGAATGTTTTTGGCACTACACTAGTGTCAAAAACGTTCTTATATTATGGGACAGAGGGAGTACGAAGAAAGAGATAGAGAGAAGTAAAAAATACACTTATAGCTAACCTTATAGCCAACCTTGTTGTAGTATGAGTGACTAAGTGATGACTATGTATGACATGCCAACATCAGATAGCCTAACGTATTGTGTTAAATCTCCAAGGGGGCAACCGTGCGAGCGACGCGACGGTCGTGATAGGCACGACCATGATACAGGCTGCTGGCAGCCCTTGGATTAGAGATCAAAGGTCGCATGCTAAGTTACTGAAAATTTGCAGAATAACCCTCCAGGATAGGATATTCACCCATAGGTCTAGAATCACTCCATGCAACCATTTGATCTCAGATCCAAGGGCTCTCGGAAGCCCGTACCATGGGAGAATGGAAAGCCACTACCCTGCCATTTGCACGCTGGCAGTTCGCTCCTACTCATCCCCGCACGTCCTTCAATACTACGATGGTTCGCTCCTAGTCGTCCCGTCCATTCACATTACGGCAGTTCCACTAATCCTAACCCTCCTCCCAAATCCGTGGCATCCCAAATCTCCACGATCAGCAGTGAGTACAAGGTTAGAACCATCACCGGCGATGAGTTCGACGTCATCTACACCCGTTCTTCCACGACGGTGAAAGGATGCCTTTCTCGCTTCAGACGCATGTTCGAAAACTCAGATGATGAGTGGGTCATTGGGCTAGATGTTGAGTACACCACAGTCCCGGGACGAGAGAAGGATCTAAATGACGATGAGAGGAAGAAGCCTGCCGTGATCCAGGTTTGTGTACATAACGTTTGCTTTGTCTACCGCATATGCCATGCTGACGTTGAGTGCCAGGATTTTAAGAACTTCCTCAAGGACAAACCAGTGAAATTTGTTACTGTAGACTTTAAGAACGACAAAGAAGTCCTGGGTCGGATAGGCCTCGTTGTGGGCAACCCCTTCGACCTCCAGAAGAATCGGCTGCTGCCCTCTCGTCAGCCTTCAATGCTGACCCTGGCAGGAGCCATGATTCATCCTTCGTACCGTAAACTGGAGAAACCTCATTACACGTTTCATCGTCATGCATGGCAGCAGAATGTAGTAGATATAGACCACATCCACTACGCTGCAATGGATGGCTACCTTTGTTTCAATATCTACAAGGGTTGGATGAAGAGCAACAACCAAGTGTGCGGTTCAAGCAAAGAAGTATCGGCCAAGAGGAAGAGGGACAAGGACGAAGTCGAGGACGTGGACAAGGACTCCGAGCAAGGTGGCAGTGTCGTCGCTCATGGTGGTTCTAAACTTCTAATGCAGTGTCTACCGGATTAGTTGCATAGTTTAATTTCAGGTGTGCTTGGTTTAATTTCAGGGGTGTGTTGTGCTGAGCCCCCAGCAAAACTATGTTATGTTTCTTCTCGTTACTTTAACTCTTCAATATGTACATACTACTAGTATTTCTTTAATAGAATTTAGCACCCCAATTAAGCACATACTAGCTTTTTTAATAGTACTATATGCATAATTTGGCGACGAGCGCTCTCTATATGTACCACCTTTTTTTAATTTCAATTTTTGCTCCATGGAGCAATCCATCGATAGTACTACTGTACAAAAGTATACATTTTTTAAAAGTCTAGAGTACTATTCATCACATATATAGCCAGTTAAATTCTCAACCTAGAACGACGTGCATGCCATGTAGTAAACCGATACGGAGGAAGTATAGTCAAAATGAGGTGATTTTACCGAGCGATCGGCGGGGGAGCATGACCTGTCATGCGGTCCCACGTGTCATGATGTACCAAGGCGATGTGCGTGTCCCTCTTGAGGCAGAAGCAATACTACGTAGTTTGAGATGATGGCGAACCAAAGTGTGAAATAATGGTTGCTTCGTCCGTCTGGGAAGGTGCAGCATTGTGATTTGACGTCTCATTGCTCATTACTACTACTGGGCCGGTACGAGTGGGGTGCGTCCCCCTGCTGTTCTGCACTGTTATTTGGTGCTTGACACGTCGACCCGGTTGCTATATGTCCCACATGTCGGCGACAGGAAGTACAAAATTCATGAAAGGGAGCATCGATGGAGGAGTATACTACATAATTCATGAAAGGGAGCGACTTAGTTTTGGAAAAAAAATCTGTTTTTATGGAGTACGTACCCACTAGGGTTTATAGGGTCATCTAAAAAACATTCGTTTTTCCGTTTGATAAGTCTCAATTCTACTATACTAGTAGTAGTACCAATACATGTTGGATTTCGAGGTGCATTAGATCACCCGACGCAAGCAGTGTCAAGAGGAAACTAACCAATGCATGTACAAGTTCATGGAAATTTAGTGGTCATTCATGCATTCGTTCTAATTAATGCCTCAGTAAACATAACTTCTTGAGAAAAACGAGCGTACTAATTACTTGTGCAAACTACGAAATTAATTCAACCACTCACCGTCTACCTTGGTTGGAGAGATTTTGAAATGGAGCCATAAACTGGAAAGGAGGGAGTAGTAACTTTTGTCTGGATACTATTTTTGGCCTTGTATAGATGCAAAATGTATTTTTTATAGTGTCCTTGTATAAGTAAATGGAGGGAGTACTAACCAAGGTACGTAGTAGGGACGAGGAGTAAACGGAGGGCCGCAGACCAACCGGCGACCCGCAAATTACGACATCCAACCGGACGAAATTCACGCAAACCCGTAGAGAAACTGATATTTCATATAAACAACGACGAAAATCATATAAAATACCGGATTTTCATACAAACATGATGGATTTCATTACATTCAAATTAACTACGCGGTGCTAGTTCTGGACATCACAGGTATATAATACCTGGCCTAAATGGTTGCCCGCCGATCGATTTGTGTTCCTCATGTCCGGCAGCAAGATCACCGGACTTCCGGGAGCCCCGGAGGTATATGCTTCAGCGCAAAGGACGGATCGCTTCCCCACTGCCCAACTAATATCATTGGCTGGTGTCGAAGATGGTGGTGGCCGACACCGGTTCGAGTTCATCACCGGACACTACTTCGCCATGGCCGGCACCTGCTCGAGTTCATCCTAACATTCCCCTCTTCCGTGGAGCCCATGCGGGGTAGACGAAGGTCCTCGCAATAAAAGGATCCGGCAAGACACCTGCTGCATATGCCGGCGTCGCCTCCGTCGTGGCCTTCACGGGACCCAAGCGGCGGCGGCCTCCCGTGTTCTACTTCTCCTGATGATGGCGGCGGACGTGGAGGCACTGGCCACCGACTCGTCGCTCTCCGCGCACCCGGCTTTTGTCGCTGCTTGGATGGCGTGGCCGCCGGCATGGGAGTCTCGGCCATAGAAATGGGAGATGCGGTACGAGGCGGCAGCGTGGACGGCAGCAACGACGCCCGTGCGCCGCTCCTCGTCGAGCTGGCCTGGAGCGGCGAGTTGCTGAACCATGCGCCGGCTTGGGGCGGCAACTGGCTCCGTCGGGCGAGGGGAGGGAGGTGGATCAGCGAGCTGCATAGCTTGTATCCGGTGGGCTACCCAGCCGGCTTGGATGCGGAATAACTACTCTTCGTAAGCCATTGTAAGAGTGGACAAAATGGTGGAGGAGATAGGGGAGCGGTGGAGGTGTGCGATTCTTGGCCGGCGTTTGGCCTCGTTTAAATAGGAGATTAAATAGACGGCGGACGGGAGGAGTTCGGACGGTGTTGCGTTTAACGCCGACCCGGTCATGAACGGACGTGTGTCCAAAGTGGGTTTCTCGGCTTCCACACGGGCGGGTTTCATGGAGGCGTTTGAATGCGGCACAGAGGCGTGTTCAGCCGGGCGTGCAGCAAGTGGCGCCCTCGACTCTAACCTAGGACACCACACCATTCTTCCACTAACGTGTGGGCTCTTTGGGTGCATGGCCTGCATGTCAGTGACCCAACCCAGGCAGCGCACAGCAGAGGAACCTTTGTTGGGCCAGGGCGGTCAGAAGCGAGCATTTCATAAACCGATGATTGTTCATTGAGTGTGATGTCATCTTTTTCATGTAGATAAGCCTACTATGTTGATAGCCTGTTCGATACGTTGTGATTCATAAAGACCGCTACAAACATCAATGTTCTGCTTATCACAGATAAGATTGATTAATGCCCGTAACAATCCATGTCCTTAACAAAGGGTGCATGCACGTATAGGTTGAGCATGTGTCTTGCATCGTGTGCTGTGTGCATGCAGGCGTGCGAGTGTTATGTGCGTGCAAGGGTACATTTCAGTGTTGCATGCATGGGTGCGTATGTGCGTGTGTTCGTGAGTGCATGTGTATGTGTCAGTGTTGCACGCCAACATGCGTGCGTGTGTACGTTATGTGTACGTGTCAATGTTGCATGCCTGCATGCGTGTGTGTCTTGTGTGCGTGCATGTGTACATGTGGGGTGAGGCTACACGTCAGTTGACTCACTTTTTCATCTCTGGTCATTAGATTTTCCAGCCATTGGATACGAAATCAAGGGCCTCCAGTTTATCATCAAACTCCACCCCCTGAGCCTCCAGCCACCACCAGACGAACCGCCATCCCCCGCCGCCCGCGGCCGGCCCGCCCTCCCGGAAACCACTCCGCACCGCCGGTCTGCCGCCGCATCGGCCATCCCTCTAGCCCACCCCCACCCCCCCACGCCGAGCTTTTGCTCCGGCGATCCCCACCCCACCGCCCAATGAACGCCCCCAACCACTGGTGACTGCCAACCAGAGGTGTCATGACTTTGAATACCCACTGACCACTAATTTATTACCATTTTTGTCCTTCATATACGCGCTGACGGGTGGGCCCTATGGTAATATGTGCTGCTGAATGTGGACCGTTTGACTGGTCAATTGATCGTGTTATCAACAAATTACAGAGCTGTATGGTGAGCCAGTGACCGTATGATCACCCTAAAATGTACTCCTACTTTATTAACACAGTACAGACTCAAACTACCATTTATTTCTTTCATATACAGGCTGACAGGTGGGCCCCACGGTTACGCGCCCCGATGGTGCAACACTAGTTGCGCCACGTGGAACGTTTGACTGGTTAATTGATTGTGTCATCAACAAAATACGGAGTTGTATGGGTGAGCCAGTGACCGTATAATCATGACATGTATTTGTTTAACACGGTACAGACGCAAGGGCTCATATATACTTGCAAGCACTCACCGCTATAAGCGCACACACGCGAACCCTACCCCTATGAGCACCTTCGAGAGAGTGGGCCGACATATATGATCTTGAGATTTTACGAAGTCACCATAGGTGCCTCGTAGTCGAGTGGAACGTCTCCTCCCACTGAACGTACATCACCAGAAAATACTGAAATTAACACAAGATAAATGCGAGCACCGGGACTTTAACCTTGGTGGGCTCGAGAAACCACTGTCCTCCTAACCATCCAACCACATGTTGGTTAGCATGACAAAATGTATGTGGTGACCGTGATGAGCTTATTTTGAAGTCCAGTGACCATATCGTGCTTTTGCTTCAAATACAATGATCGTAAGTGTCGTCAACAAAATACGGAGCATGCATCAAATGCAAAGTCCGTCAGTGTCATCAACAAAATATGGAGACGTATCGTGAGCTAGATACCGTTGTACTATTGTATATGCTTATTTTCTTAGTGCCCGATTGCGTGTGTGGTGTGGTAGGCCCATCATTTCTAGTGTTGGTGGGTCAACATGAAGACTCATGGGTCGGTTCCATCCTGCACCACATATAGGTTGGACTGAGACGTGTTATACGAAGACCCATGTGGAGGACTCGGCGTACAACACGAAGCTACGAGAGTCGTGGAGGATTCTATTCCCACTGGTGATAATCCGACTATATATGATTTGTAACCCTAGGCCCTTAGTATGTTATACAAGCTTGGGGGATAGTTCGTCGGTAGTATACAAACACACACAATGCCTGGTATTCACGTGTAGTTTGTACACACCCCTATCACTAATATATAGTACCAGGAGTAGGCTCTTTCTTCAACTGCAAGCGTCCGATCCGAACTAGGGTAAAACTTTGCCTCGTATTACTATCCAGCCTAACAGCCAGGGATATCCTACCGAATGATATGATGAAATCATATCTGCCAACTACTAAGAGAGAGGTGTGTCAGGGGGGGGGGGGGCAATGTGTGCGAGAGAGGCCTAAAGATAATGTGCGTGCGGGAGACACGTAGGCACATATATGTGCGTATAGAGGGCTAGTAGAGACCGTGCGTGTGTATATATGCATGTGAGAGAAATAGTGTTTTCCAACTGAGATTAGTGAGAAGAGTGGTACATAGTAGTCAGAAAGAGAGAGAGAGAGAGAGAGAGAGAGAGAGAGAGAGAGAAACAGAGAGAGCATGTGCGTGAGACACCCCGACACCCTAAGAGAGATTGTGAGCATGTGTGAAAGAGAAATGCCGATGCATATAAAGTGTGTGCACTTATGCGTTAGATAGAGAGATATATAACACGTTTGTGAGAACGGGGCGAGGCATAGTGCATCTACGTGTAAAAGGCGGTTCTACGTATTAAATTAAAATATAAATGGCATTATTATTTTTGGATGAGATCATGAATTTTGCAAATTGCGTATGGACGAAAATCGGTCTATCAGACACCCATACTCTATTGAATTCTAGCATGTGCATGTGTTTATTTCATATTATCGATCCATAGAGTGAGAGCGGTTTGAAATACAGGCAATGGATGCTTTTGCAATTCATATATAAACATTAATTAGTGCACTCCCTGTTGTTAGTGTGAAGCACTTTATACATTTGTCACTTGCATGGATACATTCCAAATTGCTAGCTACGAAATAGAATACATGTCGAATTCAACATAAAGGGGGTTCCGAAGATTCGAATTCATAGGAAGTGCATTCATCTATTTGAACCCGAGATAATGGTATTTGTGAAGTTTGACAAATCCTGAAAGTTCAATTCAAGAGAACCGAAAACGTTAATGCTTCTGCTCCCAAATATTGAACGAAGCGCCAAATAGGCCTCTGGTCACCCGAAACCGCGCGAGACTAATGTTTGGTGGTAGGAAATTACTGTCCTGACTCTGGCCCGTGTAGCCTATCGGCCCGATGTCCAAAGGTCTAAACCGGGGTAGGTTTGTAACTTCACCAAGACGCCAGTCTCAACCGCCTCCGAGAAGCATTCATACGCCGTGGGCGCCTAAACACCCATGCGCTCGGCCGAAATCTATCCCGCCCACATTTGGGACACCTAACATGACTGTCCTACCCCCAACCCGCAATATGTCCGAAATTTTAGATGGGGGCAAAGTTTGTAACTTTCCTTAAATTTCAAACAAGCGCATCTCAAACCGAAACATTGTTCCCCCTTAGTTCCCCGCCTCCCTCCGTTTCCCCATTCATACTCCGTGGGCGCGAAAACACCCTCTCCACCAGCCGTGAAACCCCAGCCTCCTCCGTCCTTCACCCCATAGAGGCCAAGCCACCGCCGCCCTCCTCCATCACGCCGGAGCCGGTACCCCGACATCGTCGTCCAACGCAACCGCAACCGCAACACCCTCAAGGACTTAGCAGCTGAAGCCGAGGCAGAGCTGCCTCCACGATGCCGACGCCGACGTGCACCGTACCAGAACTACTCCGACCACGCCGTTCCATGCCTCACTGCTGCGGCTCTACTGTCGCAACCGTCCACCGCACTGGATCTGTTACTGCTACGCCGTTGTTCACCGCCTCGGATCTGCTTCCCCGCCAGCGACAGACGACCACCACACCACACTCAACAACTTGGCCATGGGTTCGTCCAGGGCTGCACCATCGTCTACAACTTCTGGTTTCCAGCGAACAACAAGAAGATCGTTGGAAAAACAGAAGGAGGACACAACACTGCCAGCAGAAAGAGGTACTCATCTTCCCTTATTCGTGCAAATCTTACGTCTCCGCTCACACCGAATTCATTCCACGAAAGAAAGTAGTTGAGCGCTTCTTACTGCATCTTCTTCGTGATACTAAATGCACAAGGTTTCCTCCCTTTTACTATTTCACCTTTGCTAGAGGTCAGTAGCCTGCCTGGATTTCAATTCAGGGTCAGTCAAACCGCAATTAAAAGAAGCAGCACCCGCTTAGGCGCGCGGAGCACCTAGTCCGCCTGTTCCCCAGGGAAGCGGCGCATCGATGTCTATCATAGGGGTGTGGGGCGCAGCAGCGGCTTGCGCCCGATCTAGAGGTCGGCGGGGCTTGAATGGATGGCCGGGGGGCGGTGCCAAGAACGGAGGTGCGGTGAGGTCGAGGGGAGGGCGCAGGCAGGGGAGGAATACTGGGCCGGTGGTCGCTGGCGTTGCGAGGAAGATCGTCAACACTGACTGGCTAGAGGTAGATGAAGGCGATCTGCCCGTTCTTTGTACATCGGACAGTGCAGAAAAATGGACTGACCTATTTGCTTTCAGTCGACTGTTATTCTCATAGAATCCTGTAGTAATTTAGTGTGCCATGCATGTTGTAGAGCTATCATATGTCTCCCGTCATTTATTTCTCACCGACCTGCTATCTGCTACCTTTACACTGTACTAATTGTGCACACACTTCACCCATACTCACACTATTGTTTTTTATGCATGGGTATTTCAGACTCTGACGCAGTGTTGATGAATGCAGAAAAGAAAACACAGAAGTCGCTCTAGTGTAATTCGAAGATAAGCACTAAGTGTTTCAGCGCTCTAATGGGTGCAGTGTCAGCAGTTGGAGACAGTAAACGTAGCTCTGTAGTTGATGATCTCAATTGCCACACAACCATCCCAGGTGCTTGCTTTAACTTCGCGTTGTCAAATGTGGTTGCATGTTGCATATGGTGTCTAGCTTCTATTGCTTCCAATTTGGTTAAATTGCATCTGCTTACTTTACACATTATACCTTTGATAATGACATGCCTTCCTGTTTTTGATACATACTACATATGTCTATTAATCATGTTCGCACATCAAACTAATGCTCTTTTGTATCCCTCGTCAATCACTTATAATGAGACAATCACTCGAGTGGGTTACTGTGCGACGCCCTACTCGTTTAAAGAGTGCAGTGTCATCCTCCCCACATGATTCTCAAGAAACAGCAAGGCTAAATGAAGATAGTCAACGTAGCTCTCTAGTTGATCACCACGATTCCCCCACAACACCATCGCAGGTGCTTGCTCTTACTTGACAGTGTGATATGTGGTTGCATGTTACATATGGTGTCTACCTTGTAATGCTTCTAATTAGGGTAAATTGCATCTGCTTAGTTAACACATTATACCTGTGAATATGACATGCCTTCCTGTTTTTGGTACATACTACGTCTTTCTATTAACCATGTTCTTACATCAAACTACTTTTCTTATGTATCCCTCATCAATGCTCCTAATTTATTAAATTGCATCTCCTTAGCTTACACATTATACATGTGAAAATGACACGCCTTCCTGTTTTTGGTACATAATACATCTGCCTATCACACCATGTTCTTACATCAAACTACTGTTCTTGTGCATCCTGCATCTATCGCTTATGATGAGACAGTCACGCGCGTGGGTTATATGAGATGCAATACTCTTATAAAGAATGCAATTTCATCCTCTCCACATGATTCTCAAGAAACAACAAGCCTAAATGAAGATATTGAATGTAGCTCTATACCTGAAGACCGCACTTCCCCCAAACCACCATCACAGGTGCTTGCTCTAACTTCGCAGTGTGATATGTGGTTGCATGTTGCATACGGTGTCTAGCTTGTAATGCTTCTAATTAGGGTAAATTGCATGTGCTTAGTTTACACACTATACCTGTGAATACGACATGCCTTCCTACTTTTGGTACACGCTACATCTATGTGTTAACCTTGTTCTTACATGAAACTACCTCTCTTCTGTATCCTGCATCAATCACTTACGACGAGTCACCTTTATTCGTTGCATATTGCATATTATTTCTAGCCTGTTTCCATGTATTGCTTCTAATTTGGTCAAATAAATTTGTTAGGGCACCCTTTTAATTTGACAGAGTGATATTGGTTTCATCTTTCATATGGTTTCTAGCTTGCATCGATTCTAACAAGTTCAAGCACCTTGTGCTTAGTTTACACTTTATACATCATACATGTCAATATGTCACACCGTCCTGTTTTCATACATATTCCATCCTCCTATCATGCGGCTGCCTTACATGAAAGTAGTGTTCGTCAGTATCATGCATCAATGAGTTTTGAAGAGCAAATTTTATTCCTTTTTCTTGTGGGTTTGACTTGACAAGGCAAAATCAAGAAAGAGGAAGGAAAAGAGTAAGGAAGGTGATGATGGTGGTCCTCTGCAGCAACGAAAACAGAGCATCTGTACCGATTCTCCTTGTAGTGATAGTGCATTACAAGGCCCAAGTCTCCGCTCCCCTACTCCACCATCCAAGGTGCTTGCTCTAACTTGGCAGTGTGATATCTGGTTGCATGTTGCATATGGTGTCTAGCTCGTATTGCTCCTAATTAGTGTAAACTGCATCTACTTAGCTTACACATGATACATGTGAATATGACACGCTTTCCTGTTTTTGGTACACACTATATCTGTCTATCACACCATGTCCTTACATGAAACTACTCTTCTTGTGTATCCTGCATCAGTCACTTATGATGGGACACTTTTAAGTTGGCAGTGTGATATTGGTTTGCGTCTTGAATATGATTTCTAGCATGTATTGCTTCTAGTTTGATGAACGCCACCTATGACGAGACAATTTTAACTTGGCAGAATGATATTGATTGCACCTTCCATATGGTGTCTTGCAGTGTTTCTAATTTGTTGAAGTGCCTTCTGCTTAGTTACCACATCATAGGTGTGAATATGTCAAGCCGTCCATTTTTCGTACATATTCCATCCTCGTATCATGACTTTGCCTTTCATCAGAGTAGTGTTCATCAGTATCATGCATGAATGAGTTCTGAAGAGCGAATGATATTCCTTTTTCTTGTCAGTATGACCTCACAATGCAAAATCAATAAAGTTGAAGGAAATTGGCAAGGCATTGGATGATGGTGGTCCTTCCGAGCAACTGAAACGGAGGTTCTCTACAGATTCTACTCCGCCATCCTCCCAACAAGATTCGCAAGACAAAGCAAGGCTAGACAGTCTACATAGCTGTGTAGATGATGAGCACATCTCCCCTACTCCACCATCACAGGTGCTTGCTCTAACTTGGCACTATTATATGTGGTTGCATGTTGCGTATGATGTCTAGCTTGTATTGCTGCTAACTTTGTTGAATTGCATCTACTTACTTTACACATAATGCCTGTGAATATGACATGTGTTCCTGTTTCTACATCAGACTACTATTCTTGCATATCCCGCATCAGTCACTTATGATAAGGCACCTTTAAGTCGCCATTGTGATATTGGTTGTGTCTTGCATATGATTTCTAGCTTGGATTACTTCTATTTTCTTGAAAATCCTTCTGCTTAGTTTGCACATCGTAGCTGTGAATATGTCATGCCGTCCTGTTTTTGTTACATATTCCATCCTCATACGGTTGTCTCACATCAAAGTATTGCTTGTCTGTATCATGCATCAATGAGTTCTGAAGAGTGATTTTATTATTTTGTGTTGTGGGTACAGTTTGACATGGCAAAGTCAAAAAAGAGCTAGGAAAATAATATAGTAGGGAGTGCTATTACTCGTCAGGTGAAATGAAAAGGATCCGCCGTCGAGATTCTGCTGGTACTTATAGTGCAGTAGAAGGTCCAAGTCCACCGGCTAAATCTACAAACACAGTATCACCTTCTCCACCAGTTGCAGCATCCGCTTCAACTGTACCAGCATCTCAACTAGTTACTCGTTTGTTTGCTCCAGAACTGGCCAGTTCCCAAGCTACCTTCACACCTAACACTACTTCCGAAGCACTGATGACACAACAGGACTTGGCAAGATCAGATGAACCTCATGAGCATCAACACCAAGACGGTACCTAACCGAGTCAAGTTGCAGTTGCATGCTCCTTTATATGTACTCTCGCTGTTTGATGTACACTAACACTTTCCATATTCGTTGTTGAACTAGCACCACAACGCAAGCGGAAACAGACATCAGAGATAATGCTAGGCAGATTAACAAAATCTAAAGGAGGAAGAATGGAGATCCATTTTGAGGCAGGTTTAAAAAGGCCACGTGATGCTACAGAGTCAGCCAAGTTAGTATCAGAGGCAGCCGCTGCCATTAGGTGTCATGCACGTATCCTCCCAACGTGGATCCAGTACAGGAATGAGAAAGACAATACCCAGTTTAACACCTTCCTTGACCATTTATCCATAAGTAATGTTATTCATCGCAATTAGTAATATTGTCTTGCTCTGTCCCATACTTTCTAGCTTCCTCCTAATAAGACTCACATTCTTTTTTCAACAGATGAGGTTCAAGTTGGATCCGAAAGATGATGCAACTAAACAAGCATGCACTCATGTTTTTCAGTCTGCTCTGCAACAGTATCGGTACCACCTTATAAAATCTCACTTTGAAGGCAAGGCTAACAATGAAATCGCCCAACATCTCCAGTGGAATATATTACAGATGAAGACTGGACATCCCTTGTTAAACACTGGTCTGATCGAAAGTATCAGGTAGGCTATATGTATTTGATCAGACCGCATATTGAACTTGTATTTATGTATGTGCCTTACAAGTGTATCTTCTTCCAGGCTAACTGTTTGAAGAAAAAACCAACCATTCTAAAGTGAAATTCCAACAGACAATAGGATCTCGTAGCTATATTGCACACTGCGAGGCTCTTGTAAATAGCTGCTACTTCCTTCTTCTTTTTGTGCCATATTATCGTATCTATATTGACTTGTTCCAAATACAGAGGAAAGCCCATGCAGACCCAAAAGAACCTGAACTGAATGCAGTGCAAATCTTCAAGGATTGCCACACCAGCAAGACGAAGGGCATGAGCACACCAGTTCAAGCCGTTGTTGTAAGTCCTTACTCCTCCTGCCTTGAACTGATTGGTACTGTGATGTGTTTATTTAACTACTTGGTTTGCAGCCAATGTCAGTTACTCTGTTCACTTTTATACATAGTTGTCTTAACATATCATTTCACCTACATGGTTTAAAAGAGATGAAGGATATTCTTTTGGTCTTGATCTGTAATCTAGTTGTTATGTTCATGTGCGCACACAATGATAAAATAGCCTGTTTGTTTTATATCTGTTTGCCCATGATATGAATGATGTCATACTATGTTCATCCTACTTTAAACCATGTCTCTTTATCCTTGGATGTCAACGAATGTGAGGAAATAGACAATACAGTAGGCATGCTACATGGACATATGTTCTGAAAGTGATTTTATTATGTAGTTGGCACTACAATACATGCTAATGTATTACAGTAGTTCACCAAAATAAGTTATGTATAAATGTTTAACCTACTTTGTTTGTTTTTGTCTCATTAGTAACTTATCTGGTACACTAATCTACAAGTTCAAACTTTCAGGAAGCTATGGAACAAATGATTGAATAGCCACAACCACCTGAAGGTGACGAGGCTACGACAGGCACAATGTCACCTCTTGCTGCAGTGCGTCAGTATCTCTCCACTAACAGTGCAAAAAGCACCTTCCTGCGTAATTCTAGGTTGGTTGTCAAGGTAACCTCGTCCAAATCACCTACTGAACAAAATCTTACTGCTAGACAGAGTGATATATCTGTGCTCCAGACACAATTCCAATCCCTAATGGACGTTGTTTCGGAAACAAGAATAGTGGTTGAGAAATGTCATCAAGATATGAATGGTTTTGAAACCAGACTATCAGACATTCGCTTCGTTGTTGAAGAGCAATGGCAGAAAAAGGTGGAGTCGTGCTGCTCCATCAGATTCTACAGCCTGAAACATTAGCACTCAGGCCAAATGATCTGTGCCTCTATACATCTGATGGTGCTTTTATCTGGACGGATTGTAAACTTTATGCCAACAGGCCTTTTGTTGTATGGTTGGAATTTATTTTGTTGTGATACAACATTTATGATGCTGCCACAGGCTGTTGTAGTTACGACGCTATTTTTGTATAGTGTAGGTTTATCTTAGTAATGTATTCGGCCAAAAGCTACGTAGGAGCCCAACATGCCAACATTCGTTGGGCCCATTTCAATTGGGCTAAAAATGATTACGGGCCGAAATTGGCATGCAGCCCACTAAAAATATCTAGGCCTAAATCAGCATAAGCTTTCATATTTTTCTGGTAGGCCTGTGCCCATAGTGGGCCTTTAACAGGCCTACACATAATTTGGGCCCTCAGTAAAATTAGGCCGTTTACAGGTGTAAATATCTCGAGCCCATAAAAAACATGGGCCTTTAATAGACCGAAAGTGAGATTGGGCACTGATTGTGCCAAATAATCCACTAGACTTAGCAGGCCGAAATGGTGGCCCATTTACGATGCGGATCTTTGACAGGCCGAAATTCGGATGGGCCGTAAATGCGCCGACCTAATACACGGGCCTTTAACAGGCCGGAACTTCGGTCGGGCTAGATTATCGTCATTTTTATATGGGCCGTTAATGGGCCTGATATGACGTTGGGCCACATATGGCCCATGGTTTACGTCCGGCGTTAACAGGCCAAAAATGACAACAGGCCGAAAGTGGCCCAAATCTATAGTGGGCCTCTAACAGGCCGAATATCAGACATGGCCGAATATGACCCAAATCCTTCATGGTCATTTAAGGGCCGAAAGTTTTGATGGCCTGTAAATGGGCCCAAATGAAGCCGGACCTTTAACAGGCCGGAAATACACCGGGCCGTAATTCGACCCAATTACTTAGCGGACAGTTAACGGGCCAGAAGTGACCATGGGCCGCGTTGATGACAAGTTTAGGACAGGCCGTTGATGGGCCGATTTGACAAAGAATGTTGGGCCTTTAGCTGGGCCGGCCCATTATGGTCTGCAGAATCTTGTGGGCCTTTAGCTGGGTCGGCCCATTGTGGTGTGCAAAATCTTGTGGGCCTTTAGCCGGGCCGGCCCATTATGGTCTACAAAATCGTGTGGGCCTTTATCTAGGCCGACCCATTATGGTCTGCTAAATTTTGTGGGCCTTTAGATGGGCTGGCCCATTATGGTCCGCTAAATCTTATGGGCCTTCGGTTGGGCCGGCCCATTTAAACTTTGTGGGCCACTTTTGGGCCGGTCCACATGTCAACATATCATAGGCCCATCTCAACCATTGGATGAGTGACACCTGTGCCAACGCGGAGCTGACGCGTGGATCCGTCAGCCAATGAGAAGTTTACACGTGGAAAATCAGCATTGGTCGTGGCTGTTAACGGGTTATCGGATCCAAAATCCGACCTGATAGCTTAATGGCGTTCCGTTACGGTGGATGCCACGTGTCGGTCACCCTTGACGAAAGCACTTCTGTGACGCGCGATTTATCGTCATGGAAGTGGACACTTTCGTGATGATAATTTTGGTAATGTCATGGAACACTTCTATGACAACACAGATATGACTATCTTGATTCTGTCATAAGATCGTCATGGATGTACATGCATGACAGAAAACGCGACCTACTGTGACAAACACGTATCATCACGGAAGTGTATTTTTTTGTAGTGTTGCTCAATTCTCTTAGGTTGGCCTTCAGGATACAAAGGTTCCTGAGTCATTTTACCAGTTCTAGTAGCCACTCTAACATCAAAATCATGTTTATTATTTAATTCATCGAGCAAATCACTTAGAGCTTTAAGTACTTGTTCTGCTTGAGTGGTAACCATAGAATCATATTTACTAATGAGTTTAAGTTCACCTTTACATCTAGCCATATAATCACTCAAGTTTCCAATCATGTAAGCATTACTCTTCAATTGTCTACCAACATAAGCATTAAAATTTTCTTGTCTAGCCATAAAGTCATCAAATTCATCTAAGCATTGGCTAGCAAACTTAGTAGACAGGATTTCAACTTTATCATATCTATAGAGAGAATTTACCTTTACTACCTTTTTCTTCAATAGGTGGTACATTAAGACCATGTATTTCTTCAATAGGAGGTAAATTCTTAACATCTTCAGCTTTAATACCTTTTTTCTTTCATAGATCTTTGCCTCTTGCATATCTTCAGGACTGAGAAATAGAACTCCCCTTTTTCTTGGGAGTTGGCTTAAGAATTGGCTCAGGAGTTGGCTCAGGAAGAGTCCAATTATTTTCATTAGTCAACATATTATTCAATAACAATTCAGCTTGATCGACAGTTCTTTCCCTGAAAACACAACCAGCACAACTATCCAAGTGGTCCTTGGAAGCATCAGTTAGTCCATTATAAAAGATATCAAGTATTTCATTTTTCTTAAGAGGATGATCAGGCAAAGCATTAAGTAATCGGAGAAGCCTCCCCAAGCTTGTGGGAGACTCTCTTCTTCAATTTGCACAAAATTATATATTTCCCTCAAGGCAGCTTGTTTCTTATGAGCAGGGAAATATTTAGCAGAGAAGTAATAAATCATATCCTGGGGACTATGCACACAACCAGGATCAAGAGAATTAAACCAAGTTTTAGCATCATCCTTTAATGAGAATGGAAATATCTTACAGATATAATAGTAGCGAGATTTATCATCATTAGTGAACAAGGTGGCTATATCATTTAACTTTGTAAGATGTGCCACAATAGCTTCAGATTCATAGCCATAAAAAGGATCCGATTCAACCAAAGTAATTATCTCAGGATTGATAGAGAAATCATAATCCTTATCAGTAACAAAGATAGGTGAAGTAGCAAAAGCATGGTCATATTTCATTCTAGCATTTAGAGTTTTCTGTTTCAGTTTAGCTAATAACTTCTTAAGATCGGATCTATCATTGCAAGCAAGAAAATCTCTAGCAGTTTCTTCATCCATAACATAACCCTCTGGAATAACAGGCAATTCGTATTTAGGGGGAGAACCTTCATCATCACTATATTCAATAATATCAGTTTCAAGAATTTCATTCTCTCTAACCCTAGTAAGTTGTTCATCAAGATATTCACCTAATAGACAGTAGTATCAAGCACAGAAGTAGTTTCATCATAAGTATCATGCATAGTAGAAGTGGCATCATCAATAACATGCGACATATCAGAATTAATAGCAGAAGCAGGTTTTGTCGGATTTCGGGTTCCGGCAGACCCTATAGATTCGAACACTGGGGGTGCGCGCGGAGATCTCGCCCCCTACCTACCTGCACCTCACCGCCTCGCTAGGATCTAAGCAATCAAAGGAACAACACAAGAGACACATGGTTTATACTAGTTCGGGCCACCATTGTGGTGTAATACCCTACTCTAGTTTGTGGTGTGGTGGATTGCCTCTTGGGATGGTGATGAACAATACAAGGAAGAACAGCCTCGCGAGGGTCTGTTCTTGGCTGGTGCGATGAACTGCTAGGGGGAGTTCAGTCGCTCTTTCTACTGGTTTCCTAATGATGATCCGATGCCTCTACCTTGTGGGTGGCTAGTCCTATTTATAGGCAAAGGCCCTGGGCCTCTTCCCAAATATTGAGCGGGAAGGGCGCCAACAATTGGCCATTTTGAAGGGGAACATCTAGTACACTTATCCTGACTAAAGTTGGTCCTCGCCTGTCAAAGGCTCTGGTGGTGACGCCGGCTTGGGCTCCACAATGACCTCCTTCCTGTCGTTGCGACGGTCTTGGTCTTGTTGCACCGAAATGGATGCCTTTGCTTGATGCTCTCGCCTGCGCTTGCCCCCTTTGCACAAAAGGGGAAAGAAGGACACTGCGCGGGCTAGCACCCTCCTGGCGCCCTTGGTCGTCATGGCTTGCATCATGGGCACCTTGTGAGGTACCCCGCCTTGATATCTCTGCCTCCTCGCGAGCCAGCCTGGCGAGGCCGTGCCTGAGGAAGCTTCCTGTCGTCCACCCCGCGAGGCTTGGCCCCTCGTGAGGGTCTTGAGCTCGTGCTGATGAAGGTGGGCCATGCTGGGCCGCCCCTTGAGCCACGCCGCAGGCCGCAAGCAGGCAAGTCTGGGGACCCCCGTTCCCAGAACGCCGACAGTAGCCCCCGGGCCCAAGGTGCGCCTGGACTTGGCTGAGCAGAGAAGCGAAGGGGCAAGTGCGAAGCGCCGCAGGCCCTAACAGCCTGCAGCCTCGGGTGCCGCGTGGCGGTTGGTTGGTCGTGGGGGGCCCTGCTCCCCCACGACGCCTCGGTGACTGCACGAATTGACAAGTCCCTGCATGCAAAACGGGTCATGATTACCTGCGATCGTGGAGGCCGGCGGTTGGCCTCCTCCGGCTATAAGTACGGAACGGCACGTGCCCTTCCAGTCCATCTCTCCTTGCTTCTCCTTCTTCTCCGTCCTTGCTCCATCTTGCCGCAATGGCTCCGATCTGCCGGTTCTCCGTGGAAGAGAAGGGAAAGGCTCCCCGAGAGGGTCCCCACCCGCTTCCGCCGAAGAAACGGCTAGCCCTATGCTATCGAGGTGAGGGCGCCCGGCAGGAGGTGTCAAGGCCTTGGTGAGAACGGCCGCCGCCAAGGTTCCCGCTGCCCTTGTACGCCCACCTTGAGGGCCCTGCAGGAGTTGATGTCGAGCGCCATGGACGACAGCCGGGTCATGGCGGTGCGCGTTGTCCCTCCTGGAGTTCAGCCGAGGGCTCCTCCCGAGAGTTTGTGCTTCACGCCGCCATGCCTCCTCGATCTTGGATTCGCCTTCCTCCCTCCTTCACCTTCGAGATCCCGCCAAGGGGGCCTTTCAGGCTCTGGCTGCAGCACGTCGACTGCCAGACTCCTACGACCGAAGCGGATGTCGAGGTCGTCGCTCCAGGCAAGCTCTTTATGACCCGGGGCTGGGGCGAGATCGCCCGGGTCTGCAGGACGAGGGGCGCCCTCGCGATCCACCTGGAGTTCGACGGTGCTTCCATGATGCTCTTCAAGGTCTTCGACGAAGATGGGCGTCGGCTGGAGTGCTGCCCCAGAGGCAGCGGCCGAAGCTCTGGAGCAGCAGGGACCAGGCCTGCCGCCGCCCGTTCTTCCAGCAGCTCCTCAGGTGGCGGGGGCGCCGGAGGATCCAGCGACTCCGCCGAGCTCTTCATGACTCCGGAGACAAGCGATGACAACTACGAACCCCCAAGCCCGTGCCGATCTCGAAGCAGGACGGGCTTGTTAGGCCGCCGCCGCCTCTGATCTGGATGAGGCTGGCGCCGAGCCTCACGCGGCCCACGGTTGATGATGGCGTCTGCCGCCACGGTTCCTGTAGTTAAGACTCCTTAGGATACGCGTCTTTTGTCCCTGCGAGGAGCCAGGAACACACCCCGCGGGGGCTTGTAAGGTGTCTGTAGTTCCTTTTGCTAATATGATCCTTATCGTGAAGAAGTGTGAGATGCTCATCCTGCCTTATCTTAGTTCCTCCTTTAGAACCTCGCGAGGGATCGATGCTCTGCGCCGACAAGTCCCGGTCCCAAGGCAAGCTTCAGCCATCGTTGGTATGCCAGGTCGTGATGCCGTGGTCAAGGCCAGGAGGTGAGCGGCCCGGGGTCCAGTAAGAGCCCCTGAGTCGCGATGCTCAGGAGGTCCCCTTTAGCGCTCAAGCAGCCATCGTTCGATGAGAAAGGAGCGCGACATTGCTAACACGGGATTGCATTGGATGCGGGGACGGTGCTGCGATACCTAGTGTTTCCGGAGGGTGACTTATCTCGAGAGTTAGGAACCACTTCTTGGTGAGGCGCTTGGTCCGCGCATCGGCCGGCGAGGGGTTGCCTGGCGAGGTCCCCGCGTGCCTCTTCCCTCTCGCCTTTGCTCCCCTTTATGCTCTACATCCTCGGGTCCTGGCCCTCGAGCAGGTCTCAGACGTCGCTGGTATGCGAGGTCGCGATGCCGTGGACAAGGCCAGAGGGTGATGGCTGGAGAGCCAGTAGGAGCCCTGAGTCGCGATGCTCAGGTACCCCCCCTTTAACGTGCAAGCAGTTCGCGCGGACGAGAGTGAAGAGGACGCCGCTAGGACCTCGCCTGGCGCTGCTCCTTGAAGGGATCTTGCAGGCCCACCACAAAAAGAACAAGAGTCCTCTATGACAAGCGGCGGTCAGCCGTTGGTTGCTTTGGAGAGGTGACGAGGCACTGAAGGTCTGACGAGGTGGCGCTGTTCGGGGCTGCCGCAGCCAGAGCTCAGCCATTCAGGTTTCTCGGTGTTGCAGGGACGGACCCATGCGCAAGCGTCGTGCCGTTGGGGAGCAGCTCCATCGGTTGGTGCCAGTTGAGCGGGCAACTAGGTCAAGCACGTTAATCATGAAGAAGCGAGTTCATTTAGATAGATGCAGGTAAGGCAGACATCGCTGGGTCTGGCCCGAGCGACTTGGGGATGATGCAGCCCGAGGGGCGCCCCCAACAAAGTAAGCTAGGAACATAAAGTAAAAAGGGGATACATGCCGCAGGGACGGACCCACGCGGCCTGGGAATAATGCAGTCCTGGGGGCGCTCCCAGCTAGAAACTAAACTTGAAGGATGTCACCTGATAGCGTTGAAGGAGAAGGGGTGTTGGAGTAGTGGACGTCGTGGGCTGCGGAAGCTGATCTTCACGAGCCCCTAGGCCCAGGAGCCTCGGGAGGCTCCGGAGGCGCTGGTGGCTCCTCGCGTACCATCTCCATCTCTGCCAGGACTGTGGAACGCCTGGCCTCCTGAGCCTCCAGGATGCTCCTCATGAGGCGCTGGTATGCGGCGGCCGCGTTCGGCAAGCCATAGAGCATGCGAACGTAGCTGTGGGGAGGGCCTTCGCAGCGCCCCACGCGTGAGGGCCAGAAGCGCTCCTGAGAGGCAGCTCGGTTGAGCCCTGGGATGTCGATGCAGACGCGCAGCCCACCATCCTTGCCTGGATGGGGAGCTGCGGCGGGTAAGCGGCGGCTGCCACTCATGACTCTTGACTCCTGCAACTCCTGCGTGATCTAACTGACAAACTCCTGAGGGTTTGGCCCTCCTTGCCTTGCTCCTTCCTGAGGGAAACGTGCTCTGAAACACACCTCCAAGTGGTGCCCAAGCGCCTCCCTCGTGACCTTAGCAAGGTCGGTGGCCCTCCAGGAGGGAGCCCTCAAGCCTTGCTTGAGGAGGGCACCGGGCACGCCTTCCTATGCGACGGAAGGAGGTGCCCCCTGAGCAGGCGCAGACCCTAAGGGGCCTGCCTCCTGAGGGGTCGGGCCTGGTGATGTCTTCTTCTTCTTGGGAGCGGTCTCAGGGAGCCTCCCGCTCCCGCGATCTGGGTCTTCAAGTGATGCGTCCTGAAAAGCTCGCTCCAGAGAGCACACTGCGTCTCTTTCTTCACAAGGCACCGTGATGACTCCTCCGCTTCCTGGCATCTTGAGGATGTTGTAGCCGTGATGAGTCACGGCCATGAACTTGGCGAGAGCTTGGGTACCCGAGGATGGTGTTGTATGGTAGGCGAATGTGGGCAACGTCGAAGTCGATGAGCTCGGTGCGGTAGTTGTTGCGCGCCCCGAAGGTGACAGGGAGGTGGACCTGCCCAATCGGAACCGTGGAGCCATCGGTGACTTCGGAGAAAGGCTTGGTTGGCTGAAGCTGGTCGTAAGGTACTAGGAGATTGTTGAATGTCTCTACGGACAGGACGTTGAGCCCTGCCCCGCTATCGATGAGGGTTCTGGTGACTTGCACGTTGCTGATGACTGGGGAGCAAAGCATCGGGAGGACTCCGGCTGTGGCCGCGCACTTGAGCTGATCCGCTGAGCTGAACGTGATGGCGCACGCCGACCAGCTGAGGGGGCGCGTGGCTCCGAGCTTGGGGAGGACTGCATTCACTTCGCGGGCGAACTGCTTGAAGATGCGTTGAGAGGCTAGGGCTTGAGCTCCACCCAGGATGCAGGCGATCGCGCGCGGCTCCTAGAAGCCCCCAGCCCCCTCGTCCTAATGATGGTCCTCGTTTCTCCTTGGCTGCGACGGCAGTGGAGGGAGGCCTGCGTTTCCTTGCGGACGATCTTCGCGAGGCTGATCCCTCTAGTCTCCCTTGCGAGGCTGATCCTGCCAACGATCCTCGCGAGGTCGGTCGCGCCACCCTTGGCGAGGGCCGCGGTCTTCCCAGCGTCCTCCGTTCCTTCCTCCTCCTCGGTCGTAGCCTCGATCTTTGCGGTCAGGGCGTCGGCCGATCCTCCCTTCTCGCACGGCTCGGAGCTCTTGACATTCGTTGGTGTTGTGGGTGTGGAGGTCGTGGTACACACAGTACCGTCTGCCTTTGAAAGACCCGGGCTGATCTCTGCCCTGCTTGGTGTCTGGTTCTGCCGCGAGCATGGCAGCCCCCTTGCGCTTCACGTCCTTGGCCTTGGATTTCTTCTCTTCTGGGTCTGCGGCTGGCAGCTCGAGGAGGGAAAGGCGCCCTTCCTCAGCCCTGGCGCACTTGGTCGCCAAGTTGAACAGCTCCAAGGAAGTGCACAGATCTTCATGCATCGCCAGCTCCTCCTTCATCTTGACGTCACGCACACCGTCGGAGAGGGCTGAGATGATGGCCTCCTCGGTCACCTTGGGAATCTTGAGACGTGCATTGTTGAAGCGCTGGATGTACTTCTGCAGGGTCTCCCCTGGTTGCTGCTTGATACGGCGCATGTCGCTCATGGCGGGTGGCCAGTCGCGAGTACCTTGGAAGTTGGCGATGAAACGGGTGCGCATCTCGTCCCAGGTGGAGATCATGCCAGGAGCCAGGTTCAGGAGCCAGGCGCGGGCCCCGTCCTTGAGTGCCATGGGAAACCAGTTCGCCATGACCTTCTCTTCCCCGTTGGTGGCTTCGATGCCCAGCTCGTAGAGCTGGAGGAACTTCACAGGGTTGGCCATGCCGTCGTAGCGAGGAGGCATGTCTGGCTTGAACTTGCAGGGCCACGTGACGCTGCGCAGCTCGGTGGTGAAGGCACGACAGCCTGCTGTGGCCACGGGAGGCCTTTGGTGACGAAGAGCTCGGTCTTGCGGGTCCCCATGCACTGCAGCTGGGAGCAGCGCGGGGTCTTGGCGCGCTGAAACAGGAGAGTGGTCGTGACGGGCCGGAGCGGGGAGCACTCAGGCAGCTTCTTGGGGACGAGGGACCTCTTGGCAGCTCCGCTCTTACTGCGCTGGCGCCGGACGGAGCGGGTTCCGCCCAAGGGCCACGCGCCTTGGGGCCAGGGAGCCTTCTTGAGGGGGAGGCGGCTGAGGCGCCCTCAGAGCTTCATTGCCCGCGCAGGGCGGTGCGCAGTGCAGCGAGAAGGACGGCGCGGGGGATCCCCCTGCGGCACGGATGAGCTCGGCGACACGGTCGAGCCACTCTTCATAGACGTCGTCGACTGGGCGGTAGCGCAGGAGCTCGTTTGCCGCGATGAGTGCAGCTCGAGCCTCCATGGCCGCGCGGGGTGCGCGGGACGAAGAACCAGCTGGGGCGAGTGAGGGAGTAGCAGTGCGGCCGTCTCACCTCATGGACGGATGCTGGGACGATGCTTGCTGCTCGTTCCCCGCCGGGCCGGTGGCGACATTGACGGCAGGCGACGGGGAACGGCAGGGGTGGCTGCCGATGGGGGCCGTATGGGCGACGCGGGAAGCGAGAGCGGCTCGGCGCTCGGTGCGGGCCCAACGAGCGTCTGACATGGATGCGATGGTCGGTGAAGAACAAGGCGGCGAAAGACGAATTCCGGCGCACCCCTACGTGGCGCGCCAAATGTTGGATTTCGGGTTCCGGCAGACCCTCTAGATTTGAACACTGGGGTGCACGCGGAGATCTCGCCCCTACCTACCTACACCTCACCGCCTGCTAGGATCTAAGCAATCAAAGGAACAGCACAAGAGACACAGGGTTTATACTAGTTCGGGCCACCATTGTGGTGTAGTACCCTACTCTAGTTTGTGGTGTGGTGGATTGCCTCTTGGGATGGTGATGAACAATACAAGGAAGAACAGCCTCGCAAGGGTCTGTTCTTGGCTGGTGCGATGAACTGCTAGGGGGAGTTCAGTCGCTCTTTCTACTGGTTTCCTAATGATGATCCGATGCATCTACCTTGTGGGTGGATAGTCCTATTTATAGGCAAAGGCCCTGGGCCTCTTCCCAAATATTGAGCGGGAAGGGCGCCAACTATTGGCCATTTTGAAGGGGAACATCTAGTACACTTATCCTGACTAAAGTTGGTCCTCGCCTGTCAAAGGCTCTGGTAGTGACGCCGGCTTGGGCTCCACAATGACCTCCTTCCTGCTGTTGCGACGATCTTGGTCTTGTTGCACCGAAATGGATGCCTTTGCTTGATGCTCTCGCCTGCGCTTGCCCCCTTTGCACCAAAGGGGAAAGAAGGACACTGCACGGGCTGGCGCCCTCCTGGCGCCCTTGGTCGTCATGGCTTGCGTCATGGGCACCTCGTGAGGTACCCCACCTCGATCTCTCCGCCTCCTCGCAAGCCAGCCTGACGAGGCCGTGCCTGAGGAAGCTTCCTGTCGTCCACCCCGCGAGGCTTGGCCCCTCGCGAGGGTCTTGAGCTTGTGCTGATGAAGATGGGCCATGCTGGGCCGCCCCTTGAGCCACGCCGCAGGCCATAGGTAGGCAAGTCTGGGGACCCCCGTTCCCAGAACGCCGACAGGTTTCGGTGTCGCAAGCTTACTCATAACAGAAGGAGAATCTAGTGCAGAGCTAGATGGCAGTTCCTTACCTCCCCTCGTAGTTGAGGGATAAATCTTAGTTCTTTCGTCTTTCAAGTTCCTCATAGTGACCAGCAGATATAAATCCCAAGTGACTCAAAGAATAGAGCTATGTGTCAGAAATATGCCCTCGAGGCAATAATAAAATGGTTATTATTGTATTTCCTTGTTCATGATAATTGTCTATTGTTCATGCTATAATTGTATTAACTGGAAACCTTAATACATGTGTGAATACATAGACCACAACATGTCCCTAGTGAGCCTCTAGTTGACTAGCTCGTTGATCAATAGATGGTTATGGTTTCCTGACCATGGACATAGGATGTCATTGATAACGGGATCACATCATTAGGAGAATGATGTGATGGACAAGACCCAATCCTAAGCATAGCACAAGATCGTATAGTTCGTTTGCTAAGAGCTTTTCTAATGTCAAGTATCATTTCCTTAGACCATGAGATTGTGCAACTCCCGGATACCATAGGAATGCTTTGGGTGTACCAAACGTCACAACATAACTGGGTGGCTATAAAGGTGCACTACAGGTATCTCCGAAAGTGTCTGTTGGGTTGGCATGAATCGAGACTGAGATTTGTCAATCCGTATGACGGAGAGGTATCTCTAGGCCCACTCGGTAATGCATCATCATAATGAGCTCAATGTGACTAAGTAGTTAGTCACGGGATCATGCATTATGGAACGAGTAAAGTGACTTGCCGGTAACGAGATTGAACGAGGTATTGGGATACCGACGATCGAATCTCGGGCAAGTAACGTACCGATTGACAAAGGGAATTGTATACGGGATTGCTTGAATCCTTGACATTGTGGTTCATCCGACGAGATCATCGTGGAACATGTGGGAGCCAACATGGGTATCCAGATCCCGCTATTGGTTACTGGACGGAGAGATGTCTCGGTCATGTCTGCATGGTTCCCGACCCCGTAGGGTCTACACACTTAAGGTTCGGTGACACTAGAGTTGTTATGGGAAATAGTATGTGGTTACCGAAGGTAGTTCAGAGTCCCGGATGTGATCCCGGACGTCACAAGGAGTTCCGGAATGGTCCGGCAGTGAAGATCGATATATTGGACGAAGGGTATTGGAGTCCGGAAGTGTTCCGGGGGTATCAGGCTATGGCCAGCATGACCGAAAGGTGTTTCGGGAGCCCCGGCAAGTGTTGGAGGGCCTCATGGGCCAAAGGGGAAGGGGCAAACCAGCCAACTAAGGGGTGGTGCGCCCCCCACACCCTTTCCCACGTCATTTGGGGAGGTGGGGCGCCTCCACCTGGCTTGGGAGGCAATCCTCCACCTGCTTGGCTTGGGGGGCAAGTCTCCCTAGGATTTTCCCTAGGGAGATCCAATCTGCTTGGCCGCCGCCCCCTAGGGGAAACCTTAGGGCGCCTCCCTCTCTCCCCTTGCCCCTATATATAGTGGAGGGGTGGGAGGGCAGCCGCACCTCTTCCTTGGCGGAGCCCTCTCCCTCCTCCAACACCTCCTCCTCCTCCGTAGTGCTTGGCGAAGCCCTGCTGGAGAACCACGAGCTCCACCACCACCACGATGTCGTGCTGTCAGAGTTCTCCTTCAACTTTTCCTCTCCCCTTGCTGTATCAAGAAGGAGGAGACGTCCACGGGCTATACGTGTGTTGAATGTGGAGGCGCCGTCCGTTCGGCGCTAGATCGGATCTTTCGCGATTTGAATCGCCGCGAGTACGACTCCATCAACCGCGTTCTTGTAACGCTTCCGCTTAGTGATCTTCAAGGGTATGAAGATGCTCATCCTCTCCCTCTCTTGTTGTTAGAATCTCCATAGATTGATCTTGGTGATGCGTAGAAAATTTTGAATTTCTGTTACGTTCCCCTACAGTGGCATCATGAGCTAGGTCTATTGCGTAGATTCTATGCACGAGTAGAACACAAGTAGTTGTGGGCGTTGGTTTGTTCAGTATGCTTACCGTTACTAGTCTTATCTTGATTTGGCTGCATCATGGGATGAAGCGTCCCGGACCAACCTTACACGTCCGCTTACGTGAGACAGGTTCCACCGACTGACATGCACTTGTTGCATAAGGTGGCTAGCGGGTGCCAGTCTCTCCCACTTTAGTCGGATCCGATTCGATGAAAAGGGTCCTTATGAAGGGTAAATAGCAATTGGCATATCCCCATTGTGGCTTTTGCGTAGGTAAGAAACGTTCTTGCTAGAAACCCATAGCAGCCACGTAAAACATGCAACAACAATTAGAGGATGTCTAACTTGTTTTTGCAGGGTATGCTATGTTATGTGATATGGCAAAAAAAGAATGTGATGAATGATATGTGATGTATGAGATTGATCATGTTCTTGTAATAGGAATCATGACTTGCATGTCGATGAGTATGAAAACCGGCAGGAGCTATAGGAGTTGTCTTAAATTATTGTATGACCTGCGTGTCATTGAAAACGCCATGTAATTACTTAACTTTATTGCTAACCGTTAGCCATAGTAGTAGAAGTAATAGTTGGCGAGACAACTTCATGAAGACACGATGATGACGATCATGGTGTCATGCTGGTGACGAAGGTGATCATGCCGTGCCTCAAGATGGAGATCAAAGGCACAAGATGATATTGGCCATATCATGTCACTTTATGATTTGCATGTGATGTTTGTCATGTCTACCTCTTATTTGCTTAGAACGACGGTATCATAAATAAGATGATCCCTCATAAAATTTCAAGAAAGTGTTCCCCCTAACTGTGCACCATTGCAAAGGTTCGTTCTTTCGAAGCACCATGTGATGATCGGGTGTGATAGATTCTAACGTTCGCATACAACGGGTGTAAGCCATATTTACACATGCGAAACACTTAGGTTGACTTGACGAGCCTAGCATGTACATACATGGCCTCGGAACAGAAGAGACCGAAAATTCGAACATGAGTCGTATAGCAGATGCGATCAACATGAAGATGTTCACCGATGATGACTAGTCCGTCTCACATGATGATCGGACACGGCCTAGTTGACTCGGATCATGTATCACTTAGATGACTAGAGGGATGTCTATCTAAGTGGGAGTTCATTAAATAATTTGATTAGATGAACTTAATTATCATGAACATAGTCAAAAGGTCTTTGCAAATTATGTCGTAGCTTGCGCTTTAGCTCTACTGTTTTAGATATGTTCCTAGAGAAAATTTAGTTGAAAGTTGGTAGTAGCTATTGTGCGGACTGGGTCCGTAAACTGAGGATTGTCCTCATTGTTGCGTAGAAGGCTTATGTCCTTAATGCACCGCTCGGTGTGCTGAACCTCAAACGTCGTTTCTGGATGTTGCGAACATCTGACATACACGTTTTAATGACTACGTGATAGTTCAGTGCGTAATGTTAAACAGTTTAGAATTGAGGCACCGAAGACATTTTTTATACGTCGCAGAACATATGAGATGTTACAAGAGCTAAAATTGGGATTTCAGGCTCGTGCCCATGGCAAGAGGTATGAGACCTCTGATAAGTTTCTTAACCTGCAAACTAAGGGAGGAAAGATCAATCGTTGAGCATGTGCTCAGATTGTCTGAGTACTGCAATCGCTTGAATTGAGTGGGAGTTAATCTTCCATATGACATAGTGATAGTTCCCCAAAGTCACTGCCATCAAGCTACTAGAGCTTCATGATGAACTATAACATATCAGGGATAAATATGATGATCCTTGAGCTTTTCGTGATGTTTGACACCGCGGAAGTAGAAATCAAGTAGGAGCATTAATTGTTGATGGTTAGTAAAACCACTAGTTTCAAGAAGGGCAAGGGAGAGAAGGGATACTTCATGAAACGGCAAATCAGTTGCTGCTCTAGTGAAGAAACCCAAGGTTGAACCCAAACCCGAGACTAAGTGCTTCTGTAATGAGGGGAACGGTCACTGAAGCAAAACTACCCTAGATACTTGGTAGATGAGAAGGCTGGCAAGGTTGACAGAAGTATATTGGATATACATTATATTAAATGTGTACTTTACTAGTATTCCTAGTAGCACTAGGGCATTAAGATACTGGTTCGGTTGCTAAGTGTTAGTAACTCGAAATAATAGAGCTACAGAATAAACGGAGACTAGCTAAAGGTGAGATGACGATGTGTGTTGGAAGTGTTTCCAAGGTTGATGTGATCAAGCATCGCATGCTCCCTCTACCATCGAGATTGGTGTTAAACCTAAATAATTGTTATTTGTTGTTTGCGTTCAGCATAGACATGATTGGATTATGTTTATCGCAATACGGTTATTCATTTAAGGAGAATAATGGTTACTCTGTTTATTTGAATAATACCTTCAATGGTCTTTCACCTAAAATGAATGGTTTATTGAATCTCGATCATAGTGATACACATGTTCATGCCAAAAGATATAAGATAGTAATGATAGTACCACATACTTGTGGCACTGCCATTTGAGTCATACTGGTATAAAACGCATGAAGAAGCTCCATGTTGATGGATCTTTGGACTCACTCGTTTTTTTGAAAAGATTGAGACATGCGAACCATGTCTATTGGTATATATGCATGAAAAAACTCCATACAGATGGATCGTTTGGACTCACTTGATTTTGAATCACTTCAGACATGCAAATCATACCACATGGGCAAGATGACTGAAAGGCCTCATTTTTCAGTGAGATGAAACAAGAGAGCAACTTGTTGGAAGTAATACATTTGATGTGTGCAATCCAATGAGTGCTGAGGCACATAGTGGATGTCGTTATGTTCTTACTTCACACATGATTTGAGTAGATGCTAAGTATATTTACTTTATGAAACACAAGTCTGAATTATTGAAAGGTTCAAGTAATTTCATAGTGAAGTTGAAGATCGTTGTGACAAGAGGATAAAATGTCTATGATATGATCATAGAGATGAATATCTGAGTTACGAGTTTGGCACACAATTAAGACATTGTGGAAATTGTTTCACAATTAATACCGCCTGGAACACCATAGTGTGATGGTGTGTCCGAACATCATAGCTGCACCCTATTGGATATGGTGCATACCATGATGTCTCTTACCAAATTACCACTATCGTTTATGGGTTAGGCATTAGAGACAACTGCATTCACTTCAAATAGGGAACCACGTAATTCCGTTGAGATGACAGCGTATGAACTATGGTTTAGAGAATCCTAAGATGTCATTTCTTAAAAGTTTGGGGCTGCGAAGCTTATGTGGAAAAGTTTTAGCCTGACAAGCTCAAACCCAAAGCGGATAAAAGCATCTTCATAGGACACCCAAAACAGTTGGGTATACCTCCTATTTCAGATCCGGAAGCAAAAGTGATTGTTTCTAGAAACGGGTCCTTTCTCGAGGAAAAGTTTCTCTCGAAAGAATTGAGTGGGAGGATGGTGGAGACTTGATGAGGTTATTGAACCGTCACTTCAACTAGTGTGTAGCAGGGCACAGGAAGTTGTTCCTGTGGCGCCTACACCAATTGAAGTGGAAGCTGATGATATCGATCATGAAACTTCGGATCAAGTCACTACGAAAACTCCTAGGTTGACAAGGATATGTACTACTTCAGAGTGGTACGTAATCCAGTCTTGGAGGTCATGTTGCTAGATAACAATGAACCTACGAGCTATGGAGAAGCGATGGTGGGCCTGGATTTCGACGAATGGCTCGAGGCCATAAAATCCTAGAGAGGATCCATGTATGAAAACAAAGTATGGACTTTGGAGGAACCACTTGATGGTTGTAAGGCTGTTGTGTGCAGATGGACTTTAAAAGGAAGACGAACAATGATGGTAAGTATCACCATTAAGAAAGCTCGACTTGTCGTTAAGATATTTTACGACAAGTTCAAGGAGTTGACTACGATGATACTTTCTCACTCGTAGCGATGCTAAGAGTCTGTTGGAATTATTAGCAATTACTGCATTATTTATGAAATCTTGCAGATAGGATGTCAAAACAATGTTTCCTCGACGATTTTCTTGAGGAAAGGTTGTATGTGATACAACTTCAAGGTTTTGACAATCCTGAAAGATGCTAACAAGTATGCAAAACTCCAGCAACCCTTCTAAGGACTAGAGTAAGCATCTCAGAGTTGGAATATACGCTTTGATGAGATGATCAAAGATTTTGGTTTTATACAAAGTTTATGAGAAACTTGTATTTCCAAAGAACTGAGTGGGAGCACTATAGAATTTCTGATGAGTATATGTTGTTGACATATTGTTGATCAAAAATGATGTAGAGTTTCTCGAAAGCATATAGGGTTATTTGAAACGTGTTTTCAATGGAAAACCTGGATTAAGCTACTTGAACATTGAGCATTAAGATCTATAAGGATAGATCAAAATCGCTTAATAGTACTTTCAAACGAACACATACCGTGACAAGATTTTGAAGGAGTTCAAAATAGATCGACAAAGAAGGAGTTCTTGGCTGTGTTATAAGGTGTGAGTATTGAGTAAGCCTCAAGACCTGACCACGACAGAATAGAGAGAAAGGACGAAGGTCGTCCCCTATGCTTTAGACGTAGGCTCTACAGTATGCTATGCTGTGTACCGCACCTGAAGTGTGCCTTGCCATGAGTCAGTCAAGGGGTACAAGTGTGATCCAGGAATGGATCACAGGACAACGGTCAAGGTTATCCTTAGTAACTAGTGGACTAAGGAATTTTCTTGATTATGGAGGTTGTAAAAGAGTTCGTCGTAAAGGATTACGCCGATGCAAACTTTGACACTAATCTAGATGATTCTGAGTAGTAAACCGGATTCGTATAGTAGAACAGTTATTCGGAATAGCTCCAATTAGAGCGTGGTAGCTGCATCTACAAGATGACATAGAGATTTGTAAAGCACACACGGATCTGAAAGGTTCAGACCCGTTGACTAATAACCTCTCTCACAAGCGAGATATGATCAAACCCCATGGGTGTTGAATTCATTACAATCACATAGTGATGTGAACTAGATTATTGACTCTAGTGCAAGTGGGAGACTGTCGGAAATATGCCCTACAGGCAATAATAAAATGGTTATTATAGTATTTCCTTGTTCATGATAATTGTCTATTGTTCATGCTATAATTGTATTAACTGGAAACCGTAATACATGTGTGAATACATAGACCACAACATGTCCCTAGTGAGCCTCTAGTTGACTAGCTCGTTGATCAATAGATGGTTATGGTTTCCTGACCATGGACATAGAATGCCACTGATAACGGGATCACATCATTAGGAGAATGATGTGATGGACAAGACCCAATCCTAAGCATAGCACAAAATTGTATAGTTTGTTTGCTAAGAGCTTTTCTAATGTCAAGTATCATTTCCTTAGACCATGAGATTGTGCAACTCCCGGATACCGTAGGAATGCTTTGGGTGTACCAAACGTCACAACATAACTGGGTGGCTATAAAGGTGCACTACAGGTATCTCTGGAAGTGTCTGTTGGGTTGGCATGAATCGAGACTGAGATTTGTCAATCCGTATGACGGAGAGGTATCTCTAGGCCCACTCGGTAATGCATCATCATAATGAGCTCAATGTGACTAAGTAGTTAGTCATGGGATCATGCATTACGGAACGAGTAAAGTGACTTGCCGGTAACGAGATTGAACGAGGTATTGGGATACCGACGATCGAATCTCGGGCAAGTAACGTACCGATTGACAAAGGGAATTGTATACGGGATTGCTTGAATCCTTGACATTGTGGTTCATCCGATGAGATCATCATGGAACATGTGGGAGCCAACATGGGTATCCAAATCCCGCTGTTGGTTATTGGCCGGAGAGATGTCTCAGTCATGTCTGCATGGTTCCCGAACCCGTAGGGTCTACACACTTAAGGTTAGGTGACGCTAGAGTTGTTATGGGAAATAGTATGTGGTTACCGAAGGTAGTTCGGAGTCCCGGATGTGATCCCGGACGTGAAAATCGATATATTGGACGAAGGCTATTGGAGTCTGGAAGTGTTCCGGGGGTACCAGGCTATGGCCAGCATGACCGAAAGGTGTTTCGGGAGCCCCAACAAGTGTTGGAGGGCCTCATGGGCCAAAGGGGAAGGGGCAAACCAGCCCACTAAGGGGTGGTGCGCCACCCACACCCTTTCCCACGTTATTTGGGGAGGTGGGGCGCCTCCACCTGGCTTGGGAGGCAATCCTCCACCTGCTTGGCTTGGGGGGCAAGTCTCCCTAGGATTTTCCCTAGGGAGATCCAATCTGCTTGGCCGCCGCCCCCTAGGGGAAACCTTAGGGCGCCTCCCTCTCTCCCCTTGCACCTATATATAGTGGAGGGGTGGGAGGGCAGCCGCACCTCTTCCCTGGAGCAGCCCTCTCCCTCCTCCAACACCTCCTCCTCCTCCGTAGTGCTTGGTGAAGCCCTGCTGGAGAACCACGAGCTCCACCACCACCACGCCGTCGTGCTGTCGGAGTTCTCCTTCAACTTCTCCTCTCCCCTTGCTGGATCAAGAAGGAGGAGACGTCCCCGGGCTGTACGTGTGTTGAACGCGGAGGCGCCGTCCGTTCGGCGCTCGATCGGATCTTCCGCGATTTGAATCGCCGCGAGTACGACTCCATCAACCACGTTCTTGTAACGCTTCCGCTTAGCGATCTTCAAGGGTATGAAGATGCTCATCCTCTCCCTCTATTGTTGCTAGAATCTCCATAGATTGATCTTGGTGATGCATAGAAAATTTTGAATTTATGCTACGTTCCCCAACACTATGCTCCCCGGCAACGGCGCCAGAAAATAGTCTTGATAACCCACAAGTATAGGGGATCGCAACAGTTTTCGAGGGTAAAGTATTCAACCCAAATTTATTGATTCGACACAAGGGGAGCCAAAGAATATTCTCAAGTATTAGCAGTTGAGTTGTCAATTCAACCACACCTGGATAACTTAGTATCTGTAGCAAAATATTTAGTTGCAAAGTAGTATGGAAGTAACGGTAACAGTAGCAAAAGTAACAGTAGCAGATTTGTAGTAATTGTAACAGTAGCAACGGTAAAGTAAATAAGCAAAGCACAATATGTGAAAAGCTCGTAGGCATTAGATTAGTGATGGATAATTATGTCGGATGTGATTCCTCATGTAATAGTTATAACATAGGGTGACACAGAACTAGCTCCAGTTCATCAATGTAATGTAGGCATGTATTTCGAATATAGTCATACGTGCTTATGGAAAAGAACTTGCATGACATCTTTTGTCCTACCCTCCTGTGGCAGCAGGGTCCTAATGGAAACTAAGGGATATTAAGGCCTCCTTTTAATAGAGTACCAGACCAAAGCATTAGCACTTAGTGAATACATGAACTCCTCAAACTACGGTCATCACCGAGAAGTATCCCGATTATTGTCACTTCGGGGTTGTCGGATCATAACACATAATAGGTGACTATAGACTTGCAAGATAGGATCAAGAACTCACATATATTCATGAAAACATAATAGGTTCAGATCTGAAATCATGGCACTTGGGCCCTAGTGACAAGCATTAAGCATAGAAAGTCATAGCAACATCAATCTCAGAACATAGTGGATACTAGGGATCAAACCCTAACAAAACTAACTTGATTACATGGTAAATCTCATCCAACCCATCACCATTCAGCAAGCCTATGATGGAATTACTCACGCACGGCGGTGAGCATCATGAAATTGGTGATGGAGGATGGTTGATGATGACGACAATGACGAATCCCCCTCTCCGGAGCCCCGAACGGACTTCAGATCAGCCCTCCTGAGAGAGATTAGGGCTTGGCGGCGGCTCCGTATCGTAAAACGCGATGAAACTTTCTCTCTGATTTTTTTCTCCGCGAAAGCAAATATATGGAGTTGGAGTTGAGGTTGGTGGAAGTCCAGGGGGCCCACGAGGCAGGGGCGCACCCTAGGGGTGGCACCCCCCACCCTCGTGGACAGGGCGTGGGCCCCCTCGTGCTGATTCTTTCGCCAGTATTTTTTATTGATTTTGAAAAGTTGCTCTGTGGATTTTTAGGTCATTCCGAGAACTTTTATTTCTGCACAAAAATAACACCATGGCAGTTCTGCTGAAAACAACGTTAGTCCGGGTTAGTTCCATTCAAATCATGCAAGTTAGAGTTCAAAACAAGGGCAAAAGTGTTTGGAAAAGTAGATAGGACGGAGATGTATCATTGATCATATCTACTATATGATTCATGCTCGACCTTTCGGGCTCTGTGTTTCGAGGCCATATCTGCATATGCTAGGCTCGTCAAGTTTAACCCGAGTATTCTGCGTGTGCAAAACTGGCTTGCACCCGTTGTATGTGAACGTAGAGCTTATCACACCCGATCATCACGTGGTGTCTCGGCACGACGAACTTTCACAATGGTGCATACTCAGGGAGAACACTTGTACCTTGAAATTTAGTGAGAGATCATCTTATAATGCTACCGTCGAACTAAGAAAAATAAGATGCATAAAAGAAAAACATCACATGCAATCAATATAAGTGATATGATATGGCCATCATCATCTTGTGCCTTTGATCTCCATATTGAAAGCACCATCATGATCACCATCGTCACCGGCGCGACACCTTGATCTCCATCATAGTATCGTTGTCATCTCGCCAACTATTGTTTCTATGACTATCGGTACCGCTTAGTGATAAAGTAAAAACAATTACAGGGCGATTGTATTGCATACAATAAAGCGACAACCATTTGGCTCCTGCCAGTTGCCGATAACTTTGTTACAAAACATGATCATCTCATACAATAAAATTTAGCATCATGTCTTGACCATATCACATTACAACATGACCTGCAAAAACAAGTTAGACGTCCTCTACTTTGTTGTTGCATGTTTTATGTGGCTGCTATAGGCTTAGCAAGAACCATTCTTACCTACGCATCAAAACCACAATGATTTTTCATCAAGTATGTGTTGTTTTAACATTCAACAAAGACCGGGCGTAGCCACACTTGATTCAACTAAAGTTGGAGAAACTAACACCCGCCAGCCACCTATGTGCGAAGTGATGTCTACTACGCAACCTTATTCTTGTAGAAGTTGTTGGGCCTCCAAGTGCAAAGGTTTGTAGGACAGTAGCAAATTTCCCTCAAGTGGATGACCGAAGGTTTATCAATCCGTGGGAGGCGTAGGATGAAGATGGTCTCTCTCTAACAACCCTGCAACCAAATAACAAAGAGTTTCTTGTGTCTCCAACACACCCAATACAATGGTAAATTGTATAGGTGCACTAGTTCGGCGAAGAGATGGTGATACAAGTGCAATATCGATGGTAGATATGAGTATTTGTAATCTGAAAATATAAGAACAGCAAGGTAACAAGTGGTAAAAGTGAGCGTAAACGGTATTGCAATGCTAGGAAACAAGGCCTAGGGTTCATACTTTCACTAGTGCAAGTTCTCTCAACAATAATAACATAATTGGATCATATAACTATCCCTCAACATGCAACAAAGAGTCACTCCAAAGTCACTAATACCAGAGAACAAACTAAGAGATTATTGTAGGGTACAAAACCACCTCAAAGTTATCCTTTTTGATCGATCTATTCAAGAGTCTGTAGTAAAATAACATGAAGCTATTCTTTCCGTTCGATCTATCATAGAGTTCATACTAGAATAACACCTTAAGACATAAATCAACCAAAACCCTAATGTCACCTAGATACTCCAATGTCACCTCAAGTATCCGTGGGCATGATTATACGATATGCATCACACAATCTCAGATTCATCTATTCAACCAACACAAAGTACTTCAAAGAGTGCCCCAAAGTTATACCAGAGAGTCAAGACGAAAATGTGTGCCAACCCCTATGCATAAGTTCATTGAACCCGCAAGTTGATCACCAAAAACATACATCAAGTAGATCACGTGAATATCCCATTGTCACCACAGATAAGCACGGCAAGACATACATCAAGTGTTCTCAAATCCTTAAAGACTCAATCCAACAAGACAACTTCAAGGGGAAAACTCAATTCATCACAAGAGAGTAGAGGGGGAGAAACATCATAAGATCCAACTATAATAGCAAAGCTCGCGGTATATCAAGATCGTATCACCTCAAGAACACGAGAGATAGAGAGATCAAACACATAGCTACTGGTACATACCCTTAACCCCGAGGGTGAACTACTCCCTCCTCGTCATGGAGAGCGCCAGGATGATGAAGATGGCCATCAGTGATGGATTCCCCCTCTGGCAGGGTGCCGGAACGGGCCCCCGAGAGGTTTTTGGTGGCTACAGAGGCTTGCGGCGGTGGAACTCCCGATCTAGGTTATTTTCTGGAGGTTTCAGTATTTATAGGAATTTTTGGCATAGGTCTCACGTCCGGGGGTGGGGGTTTCCGGACTGTCCACGAGGCAGGGAGGTGTGCCTAGGGGGGTGGGCGCGCCCCCCACCCTCGTGGGCAGCCCGGGATTCTCCTGGCCCAACTCTTTCACTCCAGGGGCTTCTTTTGGTCCACAAAAAATTGTCAAAAATTGGCACGTCAATTGGACTCCGTTTGGTATTCCTTTTCTGTAAAACTCAAAAACAAGGAAAAAATAGAAACTGGCACTGGGCTCTAGGTTAATAGGTTAGTCCCAAAAATCATATAAAATAGCATATAAATGCATATAAAACATCCTAGATGGATAATATAATAGCATGGAACAATAAAAAATTATAGATACGTTGGAGACGTATCAAGCATCCCCAAGCTTAATTCCTGCTCGTCCTCGAGTACGTAAATGATAAAAACAGAATTTAGATGTGGAATGCTACCTAGCATATTTCTCAATGTAATTTTCTTTATTGTGGCATGAATGTTCAGATCCAAATGATTCAAGATTAAAGTTTAATATTAACATAAGAGTTATAATACTTCAAGCATACTAACAAAGTAATCATGTCTTCTCAAAATAACATGGCCAAAGAAAGCTTATCCCTACAAAATCATATAGTTAGGCCATGCTTCATTTTCGTCACACAAAATGCTCCCATCATGCACAACCCCGGTTTCAGCCAAGCAATTGGTTCATACTTTTAAATGTGCTTCAGCTTTTTCAACTCTCACGCAATACATGAGCGTAAGCCATGGATATAGCATTATGGTTGGAATAGAATATGATGATGGAGGTTGTGTGGAGAAGACAAAAAAGGAGAAAGTCTCACATTGACGAGGCTAATCAACGGGCTATGGAGATGCCCATCAATTGATGTCAACATGAGGAGTAGGGATTGCCATGCAACGGATGCACTAGAGCTATAAATGTAAGAAAGCTCAACAAAAGAAACTAAGTGGGTGTGCATCCAACTTGCTTGCTCACGAAGACCTAGGGCATTTTGAGGAAGCCCATCATTGGAATATACAAGCCAAGTTCTATAATGAAAAATTCCCACTAGTATATGAAAGTGACAAAATAAGAGACTCTCTATCATAAAGGTCATGGTGCTACTTTGAATCACAAGTGTGGAAAAGGATAGTAACATTGCCCCCTTTTTTGGGCCTTCCTTTTTTTATTTGGCCTTTTTTTGCCTTTCTCTTTTTTTGGCCTTTCTTTTCAAGGGACAATGCTCTAATAATGATGATCATCACACTTCTATTTACTTACAACTCATGGATTACAACTCGATACTAGAACAAAATATGACTCTATATGAGTGCCTTCGGCGGTGTGCCGGGATGTGCAATGAATCAAGAGTGACATGTATGAAAAAATATGCATGGTGGCTTTGCCACAAATACGATGTCAACTACATGATCAAGCAAGCACTACAAAAAAAAGACACATCCGTGACATTTTGGGCCGAACGAATTTTTTTCCGGTCATACATATGACACTTCTATGACGACAATTGTGACAAAACCCGGTACCATCATAGATGTGGTGGGATCCTACTTCTATGACAAAAAATCATGACAAAAAATGGGCTTTTCGTCCTGGGCGGGCCGGAGACGCAGCTTCATGACATTCTTTGGGCCGTCCATGACGGAAAAAACCGTGGTAGAAGCGAGGGGGAGGAAAATTTCGGGGAGTTGCCAGTTACAGTGGGAGGTCGGGGGCAGAGCGATGCGCGTTTCTCTCGTACGTACGTGCGTGTGTGCGAGGCGTTGGCTCAAACTGAAGCCGAGCGAGGCGTTGGGCTCTAACTGAACCCAAGCGATTGCATTGCAGGCTACGCATTACTGAACCCGAGCGATCGATCGATGGCTGTTAACTGAACTCGATGGAGGGATTCCTTCGCTACTGCCGCTAACTGAAGCCGATCGATGCTGCCTCTAGGATGAACAGTGAGTGTTGCGCGGGGGGGGGGGGGTGGATGAATAGTGAGCGGTGGCGTTGCCTCTGGATGAACAGGAACCCGCGGTGTGGAGGGCTAGATGAACAGTAGATAGTGGAGGGGTGGCCGTGGAGGGGTGGTTGAACAGGACCCCGTGGTGTGGAGGGCTGGATGAACAGTAGACGGTGGAGGGGTGCCCGTGGAGGGGTGGTTGAACAGTAGACGGTGGAGTAGCGCGCGGTGGAGGGTGGATGAACAGGAGTCCGTGGAGGCTGGAGGAGGTCGACGGTGGAGATGAACAGTATCCCGTGGAGTCCCGTTTTGCAGTACGCCACCCCCCTGTTTCGACCGTAGCGCTCCAACACAAGTCCGTTTCGTCCGTTTTGCGGTACGCCACACCCCTCCCGATCAACAGGACCCCCGTTTCGACTGTAGCGCTCTAACACAAGTCCGTTTCGTCCGTTTTGCGGTACGCCACACCCCTCCCGATGAACAGGACCCCCGTTTCAATCGTAGCGCTCCAACACAAGTCCGTTTCATCTGTTTTGCGGTACGCCACACCCCTCCCGATCAACAGGACCCCCGTTTCGACCGTAGGAGGTCCGTTTCGTCCGTTTTGCGGTACGCCACACCCCTCCCTATCAACAGGACCCCCATTTCGACCATAGGAGGTCCGTTTCCTCCGTTATGCGGTATGCCAAGCCACGTTTCCATCGCCTGTTCCGTCCAAGCCGGTTGGCTCCCACAAGTTCCGTTGCCTCCCGATGAACACGACGCATTCCGTTGCCTCCCCAATAACACGACGCATTCCGTTGCCTCTCCATGAACACGACGCATTCCATTGCCTCCCCATGAACACGATGCATTCCGTTGCCTCCCCATGAACACGAGCCCTCGCCGTACGTATGCGCGACTAGGCATTCGAGACCCCGCCCGTATGTACACATACGTGGCCGTATTTTCTTTCTTGCACCCTGGCCGCTGTACGTACGTGTACATGCTACGTGCGCGCCTCTACTACGACACGTACGTGCCTCTACTATGACACGTGCGCGCCTCTACATCGACCAGTATATATGTACGTACAAGTTCACGACCAGAATGACAACGCTACGTACGCTTTGACCAAGTGGGTCCCGACTGTCAGGCAGTTCCTTGCATGCGAAAATGTAGCTGGTGGGTCCCAGCAGTCAGAGGGGCAAATCGTTTTTCTTTTGCCCGGACGCACTTCCTTTGCGTGCGAAGATGTAGCTGGTGGGTCCCAGCAGTCAGGGGGGCGAATCATTTTTTTTTGCCTGGACGCACTTCCTTTCGTGCGAAGATGTAGTTGGTGGGTCCCAGCAGTCAGGGGGGCGAATAATTTTTTTGCCCAAACGCACTTCCTTGCATGCGAAGATGTAGCTGGTGGGTCCCAGCAGTCAGGGGGAAACTTTTTTTCACGAAATACGGTGGCCCGTCCGGTGGCTCCCCGCTGTCAGGTGGAGGAATCATTATTTTCCGCGTAATAAGGAGGCACTTCCTTGCTGCAGCCGTGGACCCAGCTGTCAGCCTCTCCACGTACAGTCCACGTCCGATGGGAGTCGTTCCTTGACCACGTTGACCACGCCGCGCCGAGAGCACCACGACGGTGGACGATGGCGAGGCCTAGGAAGGGGACGACTCAGAGCCGGAGAAGACGTAGCAGTGGATGCCCACGCGAAGAGGAGTACGGGGGTTCACTGGTTCGGCTGCGGTATGAGGCTGTTGTCGCCGTAGATTAACAGGGGGTGTGGGTGAGTAGAGGGATGGCCTGGCTAGCGGTAGGAGTATTAGGGGGCGGTGAGGCCTCCGCGGCATCATAGCCGGCCATGGGAGACAGGAGCACGCGGCACGACCGATGCTGGTTTGGGCGGCTGGAGCAAGAAGACCAGAGGTTGAAGAAGCACTACAACCGTTGGATGAACATCGTACGGTAACAGGAGCTAGAATCATTCATATTGACTAAGTTGACAAAGCTCTCCGTCCCCGTCAACTTGGCAGGCCCATAAGTCAGCCTCCCAGTATGCTGGGTTCCAGCTGGCAGGGGGAGTATTCATTTTTTTGTGCGTAATAAGGAGGCACTTCCTTGCGTGCGAAGATAGCTGGTGGGTCCAACAAGTCAGCGGGGGGCATGTTTTTTTCGCGAAATACAGAGGCCCTTCCGATGGGTCCCAGATGTCAGGTGGAGGAATCATTATTTTGCGCGTAATAAGGAGGCATTTCCTTGTGTGCGGCCGTGGACCCAGCTGTCTGCCTCTCCATGTACAGCCTACTTCCGATGGTGTCGTTCGTTGACCAAGTTGACCACGCCGCACCGAGCGCATCCAAGGTGGTGGACGACGGCGAGGCCCCGGACAGCAACGAGCCGGAGATGGGAAGACGCGGGAGTAGAGTCACAGACGGAGAGGTGTATGAGGGTTAACTGGTTGTAGTGCGGTGTGGTTCGGCAGTCGGTGGAGAAGAACAGGAGATGTGGAGGGTTGGAGGGATGGCCTGGCCAACCGTGGAGTAGCGCTTCATAGCGAAGCGTGCTAAGTAGAGCTGCTAGCAGCAGGAGGCGGGAGGTGGTCCCGACGGCGCTGGAGGAAGAAGACGAGACATTGAAGATGGATGGCGGCCATTGGATGTAAATCCAACGGCTAACATGTCAGAATCATTTGTTGACTAAATTTACAACGACTTGCGTTGGCTTCGACCTATTGGCCCACATTTTAGCCTCCAAAAATGTGGCACGTATTCAAACCATTTTTTTCAGAATTTACAGTCTTTTTTTGTGCGGTAGAATTTACAGTCAATTTGATCTTTTTTTTGAATTAAAGCCATTAGCTGGGCTGGGTGAACAATTAATGTCGCTTTCATGCGGCCCATTTATTTTATTTCCTAAAAAATTACATGCCATTTGCACTTTATCTAGATACACGATTTTGCTGGGATGATTCTAATTATAATGTTGGGTTGGGCTAGCAATGTTATCAAAAAATAAAAAAGGGTTTAGCATTTTGTTATAAATATATTTGAATAATAAGTGATATTATTACATTCGTCCTTAAATCTTACCAAGCTTTTGTACACAATCACTAGGATTTTCGTGCCAAAACAATCCAGGATTTTATTTGTTAAGAAATTATTTTTATAAGTTAATAAGATGTGGGATATTGTTTTCTTACATATGTAAGTATCTGTTAAATATATGATGACAATAAAAATAATATATAATAACATATAAAATAATTTAAATATATATAATATAGTTAAAAGGGAAACATAAGTTGTACCTGGCGTTCCTATTCTTATATAGAAAAATAGAACAGACCATTGCGTTTTCTTGAAAAAAATACATAAATTGGGCTGCCAAAAATAAAACCTTGGATGGGAGGTCCATAGGCCGGTCGATACATGACGGCCCTAAGAAAATACAAACATGCTCTCCCATCCGAGGTCGTGGGCTGCGCATGTTAAAAATGAAAGCCTAGACGGGGCAGCCCCAAACCACGTCCAACAGCTGCCAAAACTCCGTCCCTCGTTTTCTCTGTGTTTCGCACACTCAACATTGTGTGGGCATTTTGACTGTGCTATGCATGAATGTTGATCAGCATGATGTTAACTGGCTGGTAGTTCCATTTTTGACCACGAATAAAACTTCCAACATGATGTTAACCCTATTTGAAAGGCCGTGTTAATATAAATGCTCTGCCTCTGAAAGTTGCAGTTTCTTATCTGAAACTGAAACTTGCAGTTTCTTCTTGTCTGCACTTTTATACTCCTATGAAACTACATTTTTTTAAGTGCTAAAAATAGATCTCTAGAATTCATAAAATTCTTCATATGCTCAATACTAAAAATCTGAAATTCAAAAGACATTCATATACGAAAGTACTCTCAAAATAAACAACACAAAATAGAATTCACAACCTGCAAATACTGACAACCCTAAGCTCCTCCTGACAATTCACAACCTGCCCGACTATTGGGCTGGGGGGCAGTCCCCTCCTATTCCTTGGTGGCAGACAGCCGCCCCGTGAGACGATGTGAACGGTGAGGGAGACGATGGCGGGGAAGCATCGTCGGGCCAACTGCTTTTTGTTGGAAATATGTCCTAGAGGCAATAATAAATTAGTTATTATTATATTTCCTTGTTCATGATAATCGTTTATTATCCATGCTATAATTGTATTGGTAGGAAACTCAGATACATGTGTGGGTACATAGACAACACCATGTCCCTAGTAAGCCTCTAGTTGACTAGCTCGTTGATCAATAGATGGTTACGGTTTCCTGACCATGGACATTGGATATCGTTGATAACGGGATCACATCATTAGGAGAATGATGTGATGGACAAGACCCAATCCTAAGCCTAGCACAAAGATCGTAGTTCGTATGCTAAAGCTTTTCTAATGTCAAGTATCTTTTCCTTAGACCATGAGATTGTGCAACTCCCGGATACCGTAGGAATGCTTTTGGTGTACCAAACGTCACAACGTAACTGGGTGGCTATAAAGGTGCACTACAGGTATCTCCGAAAGTGTCTGTTGGGTTGGCACGAATCGAGACTGGGATTTGTCACTCCGTGTGACGGAGAGGTATCTCTGGGCCCACTCGGTAGGACATCATCATAATGTGCACAATGTGACCAAGGGGTTGATCATGGTATGATGTGTTACCGAACGAGTAAAGAGACTTTCCGGTAACGAGATTGAACAAGGTATCGGCATACCGACGATCGAATCTCGGGCAAGTACAATACCGCTAGACAAAGGGAATTGTATACGGGATCGATTGAGTCCTTGACATCGTGGTTCATCCGAGGAGATCATCGTGGAACATGTGGGAGCCAACATGGGTATCCAGATCCCGTTGTTGGTTATTAATCGGAGAACGTCTCAGTCATGTCTATATGGTTCCCGAACCCGTAGGGTCTACATACTTAAGGTTCGATGATGCTAGGGTTATAGGGAATAGATATACGTGGTTACCAATGTTGTTAGGAGTCCCGGATGAGATCCCGGATGTCACGAGGAGTTCCGGAATGGTCCGGAGGTAAAGATTTATATATGGAAAGTTGTTGTTCGGGTTCCGGGAAAAGTTTGGGTTTTTCTGGTATTGTACCGGGAAGCTTCTAGAAGGTTCCGAAGGATTCCGGAGGGGTCCGGAGGTCCGGAAATTGTTCCACCATGTCCAATACAGTAGCATGGGCTGTAAGGGGGCACCCTAGCCTTAATGGGCCAGGGGCACCAGCCCCCGAAGGCCCATGCGCATGGGAGAGGGGAAACCCTAAGGGGGAGGGCCTCCACTTGACTTGGGAGGCACTCCTCCCCCCCTTGGCCGCCGCCCCAACCCTAGATGGGATCTATGGGGGCCGGCCCCCTTCTCTCCACACCTATAAATAGTGGAGGGGTGGGAGGGCAGCCGCACCCCAAGTTCTGGCGCAGCCCTCCCCCTCTCCCAAGTACTCCTCTCCCGCGGTGCTTGGTGAAGCCCTGCAGGATTGCCACGCTCCTCCATCACCACCACGCCATTGTGCTGCTGCTGGATGGAGTCTTCACCAACCTCTCCCTCTCTCCTTGCTGGATCAAGGCATGGGAGACGTCACCGGGCTGTACGTGTGTTGAACGCGGAGGTGCCGTCCGTTCAGCACTAGGATCTCCGGTGATTTGGATCACGACGAGTACGACTCCTTCAACTCCGTTCTCTTGAACGCTTCCACTTAGCGATCTACAAGGGTATGTAGATGCACACTCCTTCCACTTGTTGCTAGTTTCTCCATAGATAGATCTTGGTGACTCGTAGGAAAATTTTGAATTTCTACTGCGTTCCCCAACAGTGGTATCAGAGCTAGCTCTATTGCGTAGATTCTTTGCACGAGTAGAACACAAAGTAGTTGTGGGCGTTGATTTTGTTCAATATGCTTATCGTTACTAGTCTAATCTTGTTTCGACGGTATTGTGGGATGAAGCGGCCCGGACTGACCTTACACATACACTTACCTGAGACAGGTTCCACCGACTGACATGCACTTGGTGCATAAGGTGGCTAGCGGGTGCCAGTCTCTCCCACTTTAGTCCGAATGCATTCGATGAAAAGGGTCCTTATGAAGGATAAATATCAATTGGCATATCACATTGTGGTTTTGCGTAGGTAAGAAACATTCTTGCTAGAAACCCATAGCAGCCACGTAAAACATGCAAACAACAATTAGAGGACGTCTAACTTGTTTTTGCAGGGTATGCTATGTGATGTGATATGGCCAAGAAGAATGTGATGAATGATATGTGATGTATGAGATTGATCATGTTCTTGTAATAGGAATCACGACTTGCATGTCGTTGAGTATGACAACCGGCAGGAGCCATAGGAGTTGTCATAATTTATTGTATGACATGCGTGTCATTGAACAAACGCCATGTAATTACTTTACTTTATTGCTAACAGGTAGCCATAGTAGTAGAAGTAATAAGTTGGCGAGACAACTTAATGGAGACACGATGATGGAGATCATGATGATGGAGATCATGGTGTCATGCCGGTGACGATGATGATCATGGAGCCCCGAAGATGGAGATCAAAAGGAGCAAAATGATATTGGCCATATCATGTCACTATTTGATTGCATGTGATGTTTATCATGTTTATACATCTTATTTGCTTAGAACGACAGTAGTAAATAAGATGATCCCTCATTAAAATTTCAAGAAAGTGTTCCCCCTAACTGTACACCGTTGCGAAAGTTCGTCGTTCCGAAGCACCACGTGATGATCGGATGTGATAGATTCTAACATTCACATACAACGGGTGTAAGCCAGATTTACACACGCGAAACACTTAGGTTAACTTGACGAGCCTAGCATGTACAGACATGGCCTCGAAACACAAGAGACCGAAAGGTCGAGCATGAGCCGTATGGAGGATACGACCAACATGAAGATGTTCACCGATGATGACTAGTCCGTCTCACGTGATGATCGGACACGGCCCAGTTGACTCGGATCATGTAATCACTTACATGACTAGAGGGATGTCTATCTGAGTGGGAGTTCATAAGATGAACTTGTTTATCCTAAACATAGTCAAAAAGGTTTTTGCAAATTATGTCCTAGCTCGCGCTTTAGTTCTACTGTTTTAGATATGTTCCTAGAGAAAATACAGTTGAAAGTTGACAGTAGCAATTATGCGGACAGTAGAAGGCTTATGTCCTTAATGCACCGCTCAGTGTGCTGGTCCTCGAACGTGGTCTGTGGATGTTGTGAACATCTGACATACACGTTTTGATGACTACATGATAGTTCGGTAATGTTAAATGGTTTAGAATTGAGGCATCGAAGACATTTTTAAAATGTCGTAGAACATATGAGATGTTTCGAGGGCTGAAATTGGGATTTCAGGCTCGTGCCCATGTCAAGAGGTAAGACCTCCGACGATTTTCTTAGCCTGCATAATAAGGGAGAAAAGCTCAATCTTGAGCTTGTGCTCAGATTGTCTGAGTACAAGAGTCACTTGAATCGAGTGGGAGTTGATCTTCCAGATGAGATAGTGATGTTTCTCCAAAGACATTGCCACCAAGCTACTAGAGCTTCGTGATGAACTATAACATAACAGGGATAGATATAATGATCCTTGATCTATTCGCAATGTTCGACACCGCGAATGTAGAAATCAAGAAGGAGCATCAATTGTTGATGGTTAGTGAAACCACTAGTTTTAAGAAGGGCAAGGGCAAGAAGGGGTACTTCATGAAACGGCAAATCAGTTGCTGCTCCAGTGAAGAAACCCAAGGTTGAACCCACACCCGAGACTAAGTGCTTTTATAATAAGGGGAACAGCCACTGGAGCAGAATTACCCTAGATACTTGGTAGATTAGAAGGCTGGCGAGGTCGATAGAAGTATATTGGATATACATTATGTTAATGTGTACTTTACTAGTACTCCTAGTAGCACCAGGGTATTAGATACCGGTTCGGTTGCTAAGTGTTAGTAACTCGAAATAAAAGAGCTACGGAATAAACGGAGACTAGCTAAAGGTGAGATGAGGATGTGTGTTGGAAGTGTTTCCAAGGTTTATGTGATCAAGCATCGCCTTCTCCGTCTACCATCGAGATTGGTGTTAAACCTAAATAATTGTTATTTGGTGTTTGCGTTGAGCATAGCCATGATTGGATTATGTCTATCGCAATATGGTTATTCATGTAAGGAGAATAATGGTTACTCTATTTATTTGAATAATACCTTCAATGGTCTTGCACCTAAAAGAATGGTTCATTGAATCTCGATCGTAGTGATACACATTTTCATGCCAAAAGATATAAGATAGTAATGATAGTACCACTTACTTGTGGCACTGCCATGTAAGTCATATTGGTATAAAACGCATGAAGAAGCTCCATGTTGATGGATCTTTGGACTCACTCGTTTTTGAAAAGTTTGAGACATGTGAGCCATGTCTATTGGTGTATACGCATGAAGAAACTCCATGTAGATGGATCGTTTGGAATCACTTGATTTTGAATCGCTTGAGAAATGCAAATCATACCACATGGGCAAGATGACTGAAAAGCCTCGTTTTCAGTAAAATGGAACAAGATAGCAACTTGTTGGAAGTAACACATTTTGATGTGTGCAGTCCAATGAGTGCTGAAGCATGCACTGAATATCGTTATGTTCTTACTTCACGGATGATTTAAGTAGATACTGAGTATATTTACTTGATGAAATACAAGTCTGAATTATTGAATGGTTCAAGTAATTTCAGAGTGAAGTTGAAGATCATCGTGACAAGAGGATAAAATGTCTATGATATGATCATAGAGATGAGTATCTGAGTTACGAGCTTTGGCATGCAATTAAGACATTGTGGAAATTGTTTCACAATTAATACCGCCTGGAACACCATAATTTGATGGTGTGTCCGAACATCATATTTGCACCCTATTGGATATAGTGCGTACCATGATGTATCTTATCGAATTACCACTATCTTCATGGGTTGGGCATTAGAGACAACTGCACTCACTTTAATAGGGCACCATGTAATTCCGTTGAGACGACACCGTTTGAAATATGGTTTGGATAAACCTAAGCTGTCGTTTCTTAAAAGTTTGGGGCTGCGACGCTTATGTGAAAAAGTTTCAGGTTGATGAGCTCGAACCCAAAGCGGATAAAAATGCATCTTCATAGGACACCCAAAACAGTTGGGTATACCTCCTATCTCAGATCCGGCAGCAAAAGTAATTGTTTCTAGAAACGGGTCCTTTCTCGAGGAAAAGTTTCTCTCGAAAGAATTGACTGGGAGGATGGTGGAGACTTGATGAGTTTATTGAACCATCACTTCAACCAGTGAGTAGCAGGGCACAAGAAGTTGTTCATGTGGCGCCTACACCAATTGAAGTGGAAGCTGATGATAGTGATTATGATGCTTCGGATCAAGTCACTACCGGACCTCGTAGGTCGACAAGGATGCGTACTACTTTAGAGTGGTACACAATCCTGTCTTAGAGGTCATGTTACTAGACAACAATGAACCTACGAGCTATGGAGAAGCGATGGTGGGCCCGGATTCCGACAAATAGCTCGAGGCCATAAAACCTGACAGAGGATCCATGACTTTGGAAGAAATACTTGATGGTCGTAAGGCCGTTGGGTAAAGATGGATTTTAAAAGGAAGACAGACAATGATGGTAAGTATCACCATTAAGAAAGCTCGACTTGTCGTTAAAGATGTTTTCCGACAAGTTCAAGGAGTTGACTACGGTGAGGCTTTCTCACTCGTAGTGATGCTAAGAGTCTGTTAGAATTGGATTAGCAGTTACAGCATTTTTATGAAATCTTGCATATAGGATGTCAAAAAACATTGTTTCCTTGATAGTTTTCTTGAGGAAAGGTTGTATGTGATACAACCAGAAGGTTTTGACAATCCTGAAAGACGCTAACAAGTATGCAAAGCTCCAGCAGTCCTTCTAAGGACTGGAGTAAGCATGTCGGAGTTGGAATATACGCTTTGATGAGATGATCAAAGATTTTGGGTTTATACAAAGTTTATGAGAAACTTGTATTTCCAAAGAAGTGAGTGGGAGCACTATGGATGTTCTGATGAGTATATGTTGTTGACATATTGTTGATCGGAAATGATGTAGAATTTCTGGAAAGCATATAGGGTTGTTTGAAAGGTGTTTTTCAAAAGAAAACCTGGATTAAGCTGCTTGAACATTGAGCATCAAGATCTATGAGGATAGATCAAAAATCGCTAAATGGTACTTTCAAAAGAGCACATACCTTGACATGATCTTGAAGGTGTTCAAGATGGATCAGTCAAAGAAGGAGTTCTTGCCTGAGTTGTAAGGTATGAAGTTAAGAGTTAAAGCTCGACCACGGCAGAAGATAGAGAAAAGATGAAGGTCGTCCCCTATGCTTCAGACGAAGGCCCTATAGTATGCTATGCTGTGTACCGCACCGGAAGTGTGCCTTGCCATGAGTCAGTCAAGGGGTACAAGAATGATCCAGGAACGGATCATTGGACAGCGGTCAAAAATTGTCCTTGGAGTAAATAAGGACATGTTTCTCGATTTTTCAGGTGATAAAGAGTTCGGCGTAAAGGGTTACGTCGATGCAAGCTTTAACACCTATCCGAATGACTCTGAGTAGCAAACCGGATACGTATAGTGGAGGAACCATTTGGAATAGCTCCAAGTGGAGCGTGGAAGCAGCATTTACAATATGACCTAGAGATTTGTGAAATACATACGGATCTGAATGTTGCAGACCCATCGACTAAAACCTCTCTCACAAGCAAAACATGATCAAACCCCAGAACCTATTGAGTCTTAATCACATGGTGATGTGAACTAGTTTAGTGACACTAGTAAACTCTTTGGATGTTGGTCACATGGCGATGTGACCTATCAGTTTTAATCACATGGCGATGTGAACTAGATTATTGGCTCTAGTGCAAGTGGGAGACTGTTGGAAATATGCCCTAGAGGCAATAATAAATTAGTTATTATTATATTTCCTTGTTCATGATAATCGTTTATTATCCATGCTATAATTGTATTGATAGGAAACTCAGATACATGTGTGGGTACATAGACAACACCATGTCCCTAGTAAGCCTCTAGTTGACTAGCTCGTTGATCAATAGATGGTTACGGTTTCCTGACCATGGACATTGGATGTCGTTGATAACGGGATCACATCATTAGGAGAATGATGTGATGGACAAGACCCAATCCTAAGCCTAGCACAAAGATCGTAGTTCGTATGCTAAAGCTTTTCTAATGTCAAGTATCATTTCCTTAGACCATGAGATTGTGCAACTCCCGGATACCGTAGGAATGCTTTGGATGTACCAAACGTCACAACGTAACTGGGTGGCTATAAAGGTGCACTACGGGTATCTCCGAAAGTGTCTGTTGGGTTGGCACGAATCAAGACTGGGATTTGTCACTCCGTGTGACGGAGAGGTATCTCTGGGCCCACTTGGTAGGACATCATCATAATGTGCACAATGTGACCAAGGGGTTGATCATGGGATGATGTGTTACCGAACGAGTAAAGAGACTTTCCGGTAACGAGATTGAACAAGGTATCGGCATACCGACGATCGAATCTCGGGCAAGTACAATACCGCTAGACAAAGGGAATTGTATACGGGATCGATTGAGTCCTTGACATCGTGGTTCATCCGAGGAGATCATCGTGGAACATGTGGGAGCCAACATGGGTATCCAGATCCCGTTGTTGGTTATTAATCGGAGAACGTCTCAGTCATGTCTATATGGTTCCCGAACCCGTAGGGTCTACATACTTAAGGTTCGATGATGCTAGGGTTATAGGGAATAGATATACGTGGTTACCAATGTTGTTCGGAGTCCCAGATGAGATCCCGGACGTCACGAGGAGTTCCAGAATGGTCCAGAGGTAAAGATTTATATATGGAAAGTTGTTGTTCGGGTTCCGGGAAAAGTTCGGGTTTTTTCTGGTATTGTACCGGGAAGCTTCCAGAAGGTTCCGGAGGATTCCAGAGGGGTCCGGAGGTCCGGAAATTGTTCCACCACGTCCAATAAAGTATAATGGGCTGTAAGGGGGCGCCCTAGCCTTAATGGGCCAGGGGCACCAGCCCCCCCAAGGCCCATGCGCATGGGAGAGGGGAAACCCTAAGGGGGAGGGCCTCCACTTGACTTGGGAGGCAGTCCTCCCCCCTTGGCCGCCGCCCCCAACCCTAGATGGGATCTAGGGGGCCGGCCCACTTCTCTCCCCACCTATAAATAGTGGAGGGGTGGGAGGGCAGCCGCACCCCAAGTTCTGGCGCAGCCCTCCCCCTCTCCCAAGTACTCCTCCTCTCCTGTGGTGCTTGGCGAAGCCCTGCAGGATTGCCACGCTCCTCCACCACCACCACGCCGTTGTGCTGCTGCTGGTTGGAGTCTTCCCCAACCTCTCCCTCTCTCATTGCTGGATCAAGGCATGGGAGACGTCACCGGGCTGTACGTGTGTTGAACGCGGAGGTGCCGTCCGTTCGGCACTAGGATCTCCGGTGATTTGGATCACGACGAGTACGACTCCTTCAACCCCGTTCTCTTGAACGCTTCTGCTTAGCGATCTACAAGGGTATGTAGATGCACTCTCCTTCCACTCGTTGCTAGTTTCTCCATAGATAGATCTTGGTGACTCGTAGGAAAATTTTGAATTTCTGCTGCGTTCCCCAACACTTTTCTCCTCTTGCAGCTGGGTTCGGTCGACGAAGACTCCACCGGCTCGCTCTGACAGGACACCCTCACAGACGGCACCCTGTAGATGCTCGATCCTTCAATCTCTGGTGGATGCTCCATCTGGGATCGATACTCCGACCACCACTCCCTCACGATCGGATTCGGTGAATCTGTTTGCTCCATGGCCCAGAGGAGCAGCTCTATGTACTCCGGCGCGACTCCCTCTAGGAGTATCACCGCCTTTTCGCTCTGTTGCAGATATTTGGCCATGGATGTCGCCCCGCTAGTTGGTCCTTGTTGTCAAACCAAGACTGTATCTCCAACATCCTAGCTAGCTTCACAGGGTCGCCGTCTGCGATCCTCACGTATCGGTTGTACTCCTCCATCGATCTACTTCTCCGCATCACCTTCACTCGCTGGCGGTGGTTTTTGAATGGAAGAGGAGAGGAGTGGCGCTGGTTTTGGATTAAAACGGGAGAGGAGCGACGCTGGTTTTGGACTGGAACAGGAGAGGAGGGGCGGTGGTTTTGAAATGGAAGAGGAGAGGAGCGGCGCTGGATTTAGTTTGGAACAGGAGAGGAGCGGCGGTGGATTTAGACTGGAACAGGAGAAGAGCAGAAGAGCGACGCTGGTCTTGGAAGTATTTTTTTGTTGTTTTGCATATTTTGGGTCAAAGTTTGACCACGTACAGTATGTGACAAGCAAAATGTGAATGCATGTCACCAAAAATTGTATCGTTTGGTTCGTATCTGAATGTACTTTCAAATTATATTATTTTTGCAACATATAACATATATTTTATGTGCGAAAATCATGGTCAATTATGACCCAGAATAAAAGGGAGACTAGTTAATGTGGGGTCGCTTTCTTGATTGAAGGGTAAACTGGTTTTGATTTTGATCCAGTCACAGCGTGCCGGCCCTCTCGCCCAATCCTAAATCGCTGCCGCACGCTCCTCTCCCTCTTCTCCATTGCAAAACCACCTCCTCTCCTCTCCATCATCTCCATTCCAAAACCACCGTCTCGCCTCTCCCTCTTCTGATCTTCTCCATTGCAAAACCACCTCCTCTCCTCTCCATCATCTCCATTCCAAAACCACCGTCTTGCCTCTCCCTCTTTTGATCTTCTCCATTGCAAAACCGCCTCCTCTCCTCTCCATCATCTCCATTCCAAAACCACCTCCTCTCCTCTCCATCATCTCCATTCCAAAACCACTGTCTCGCCTCTCCCTCTTCTGATCTTCTCTCCATTACAAAACCACCTCCTCTCCTCTCCATCATCTCCATTCCAAAACCACCTCCTCTCCTCTCCCTCTTCTCTATTGCAAGACCACCATCTATCCTCCCATCTTCCAAAGCTAGCACCGGACCACTTAGAACGACATCTATGGAGAGGATGCAGCAGCGAATCAGGCAGATCGCCGGCGGCGACCAGGCAAAGTTAGCCAGGTTGAAGGAGATCCTTAGTTGGTTTGACAATGAGTGGGAGATTTTGAGTACGGTGCGGGCCATGTGGCAATGTATGCGAAAGAGCAAGACGGCGGCGATGAGGGTGGCGATGTACATGTACTCCTCGGTGGCAGTCACGCTGCAGTCCTCCGAGTTCATCGAGTATCTCCTATGGGCGATGAAGCAGACATATTCGCCCGAGGCGACAGTCAGGCAGAGGTGGTGGGCGTACAGGTCGAAGGTCGAGCACCCAGAGGATAACGAATCGATCGAGTCTGGTGTGCCGTTCATGAGGGTGCAGAGCCAGCTGGAGCCACGGGAGTATTCGGTCTCGCACCGCAAGAGGAGGCCGGATGGTGCGTCGCTTTCTCGACGTTCTCCATGGTTCCCTCGACGCTCGCCTTGTTTCAACGGCGGCGGTAGGGTTTAAGGTAAGCTTCGCACTAACCTAATCTTCCACCTTCTCATGCTTACAATCAGTGTGACAGCTAATGAAAATCATGCTTACAATCAGTCTCCCAGTACTACGCCAATCACCCTAAAATAGCTCTGGACCTTTGGGTCAAAGTTGTGACACAGTGTACAAATAAAGAAAAATAGATTGGTGATTCTTTCAGAAAAGAGTACTCCCTAGAAAACTGCCAATATAAGCTACTAGTATTTGGTTAGAGGATTTGCTGCCGAGAAAGATCCGTCCACATAGAGCGCCACACATCCCACTTGTTGTGGTGGATGCCAATGCGTGCATGCAGCATGGTTGGTGTCGGTAATTTTTACTTGGCACACCTCGGACTCTGCATATATGCCGGTTCCATACGTACATTTGTGCAGTTCCACCAAAATGCAGCTGAATAACCCTGTTTGCACAGATAATGAAAAAGCGTGATTACATTATAGTGGCACTAGTTGATGAAACACACAAAATAAATAGAAGAAAATATTGCGATAGTATCATAGTATGCCATGTTGCGAGGGCGAGATGGGCCCTACGACGCCTCATACGGTACGCCTCATACTGGACATCGTCCCAAGTCTCCCAGATACACCTTCTGCCAGTGATGAACATCTGTGTACAGCAGTAGTACAAGCAGGCACCTTGAGACATTCAAATCTCTATTTTTGTACATATCAACTAAAATTAAGCACCCCAGTTTGCAGAAACGCTTAAACATTAACAATGGGACTAGTTGATGAAACATACTTTAACAAAGAGAATCACTTTCTTTATCTACATTGGAAATGAAATGATAGAGATGACACTCGCTCTATTTTAACTGTATTATTACTTCATTTTATCAGTGACACTAGGGTCGAGCAGGTGGCAAACGAGGTGTACCGTGCGTCGCAAGGATGGAGGCCGGGGGTGCTTAGACTGGGATGCTGAAGCTAGCTCTTTTAGTCACCAACATGGATGATTCAATTCATGGGACCTTTTGGTGTAGTTCACCTAAAATGAAGCAATGTCCCGTAAGCTAGCAGCTTCTTCTTCATTTTTTTAAGAAAAGGGCTCCAGCCCCGGTTCCATTTCCATCAGAAAACGAAACCCACATTGCTTCTTCTTCATTAGTTGCAATAAAATTGAGCAACATCAAGGTTGGTTGTGAAGCTCCTGGAATGCTCAACTATAATTTGGATATCATTTGTGCAGTTCAACTAAGATCGAGCGTGAAATGTATATCTCTGTTTGCACAAAAAAGGTGGAAATGAGGGTGACTAACAAGTAACAAGTGATGAAACATGCATCAAATGAAAAGAAGCATGTTCCTTATCTGAATGGCAATCCTATAAGGAGAGTAGCAATTTCTAAAGCAGTGGCATTGCTAGATATTAGTGTGGGCATCAGGATTAACTATGACAACCGTTAAATACGACATTACTTTGGGCACGGGAGAGTAGGCGGACCAGGACAGTTGCATTTCTAACAAAAAGAACCAACTTATCTTAATGGGAAATTTTAGCAGGACATGTAAGGAAGTGCCATTGATTCATATTACTGGAGGCATTACATTGAAAACAACATTGGTTTAACGTGTCCTTACTTTTAACAGTGCGACTGCTACATTTTACCAGTGGCATTACATAAGAGTGGCTCGGGGCAACAAACATCAGAACAGGATATCTGGGTTGGTCCCATTTTTGTTCGGTATAGCCACCTTATACTGTGTGAGGCTAGCAAATCTAGTGCTGGACTTACTCTATTGACTTGTCCCCCAGTCCCCACTTTCTTTCCTTTTTCAACCAATAGATCGGGTTTATATTGAGTTTGTACTGCGTTTCCCTTTATTTCCCTATTAGACCTAGAGACCAGTTGGATAACCAGTCTCTGCTACTTTTCGCCCCCATTTTCCCTCTTTCAACCAAGTCCTATATTCAGGTAACAAATCCTCCCCCACCCCCACCCCCTTTCTTCCTTGTTTGAACCAAGTAGTACTAGATTCGAGTGCATGAACTAGTTTTACCTCTTAAATGTAAAAAAATTAGGTGGTTTTTGAACAGCCGATCGATCCTATCTATGAGGGGGCCTGAGAAATAGTAAAAGTTACAAATGCAGCGACGTCAGGAGCTCGGGAAGTAGAGCAAGGCCGGTTTCGAAGGAAGTTATACCTGATGGTCGCCGGGATGTCGCTAGGTGGGTGGCGGGAGGCCTGATCTGCCCACACTACGACAGCAAGGAACAAGAGGTCGGAGGCCCTCCCTCGCCAGTGGTGCTTGGGAGAGAACGGCAAGGCAGGTTGATCGGGACGCGCCCAGCAGTGGGTAAGAGCCACCGCCGAGGACGACCGCATGAACGTTGCACCTTCTCACCTTCCCCGGCGAAGAGGATCCGGCTGGATCTGTGACCAGCGGTGAGCAGAGAGAGAGAGAGAGTGTGTGTGTGGCCACCGCTGTCGTGTTTAGATCTAGAGAGGCCGAGATGGTGTGAAGAGAGCAACACTAGAAAGCAAGCACGGAGGCTCCTGCCTATATAGTGGAGTAGTACTTATAGTTTTCTTTTGTCTACCGGAGCCGGCTTGACCTCGTCAATGACTGTCGAGAAGTCTTCATGCACGTGGCCCAGAGGCGCAGTTGTCGTCATTTTGATCTGAAGCGCCGGATTATAACATCTAACACGAAAAAATGCCACATGACAAGAAATCATAATCTCACTGCCCAAAGGAGACAACATGAATCCCGACGGACAAACTAGACGAGGAACAAATCTCAAATTAAAGATAAACTCGTAGAAAAGGGGTCCGTCGATAGATGTCTAATTAACATAGCCGGCTTGACCTAGATGGCAGCCGAGAAGTCACTGTTCATGCATGTGCCCCCAATGACTAGCCCAACGCAGTTGTCGCTATTTAACCCTCGCATTGATCTGAAGCACATGGCACATAATTTTGCAAGATGACAAGAAACCTTTTTTTAGATTTCTGATCATTTGAAAGTATAGCAGGGTTTTTACGCCCCAAACTATGGATATCGTGTTCTCCAAAGGGACTAGGCGACGACGACTATGCTCGGCTAAAGCTAGGTAGCACAATTTTAAGAGATAAATGCAGAAAATAAGAATCTAAACTAACAATGATTGTACCCGAAGATAATCCACCAAGAAAATGCAAAATAGCAAAGGGAGGTTAAGATATTACTCACTATCTTTTTGGTATTTTGTTTTATTTGAGGAATTAAAATACTAACACAAACAGGAGTCAATATCAAGTAAAGCTACAAGACGAGGACACATTAGTATCAAACATATAACAGTAGGAAGAAGCGACAGTATATGACAGAATATAATTGTTTCAAATCAAACACACACACGCACATTCATATATCACAGGTACATAGCTGATACGGGGACTACAGAACACACAAAACCACACATATGCGAACAGGATACTACACCACGGTTCAGGTTACACAAGTGACAACAGAAATGAAATCTTACAAGCCACAAGATTAGTACCCATAGATCAACACAACAGTATTTAACAACTAAAAATTACTGATAGAATTTAACTAGACAGCGAGAAGAAATACACAGGGTGAACACACATATATGCTGACAGAGCACTAATTACCAAAGTAACAAAATATTACATATGAGTTAGTTCCCAAAGCAACAAGAAATCCACTATTAAAAACATAGAATTTATGACATGATATTTAACAAGTACGAACTGAACAAACTAGTTTATTGCAAACACTTATCAAAATCTGAACCTTACAAGAGCTACACATCTCAATTCTGAACATTTCAAAGTACTGAACATTACACTACTCAAGATTACCGAAAATTAGAGAATAGAGAGAGGGAGAAGAAGCAGCAGTTTTGAGGTTTCAGAGAAGAGCAGCAGCAGGGACGTGGGGATAGAGAGCAGCAGCAGCGTGAGAAGAAGCGGCAGGGGCGCAGCAAGAGAGGGGCAGCAGTTTCGTGATGGAGAAGAAGCAGCGGGGCTTGGAGAAGAAAAGTAGCAGGGGGCGTGAGAAGAGAAGCAGTAGCAAAGAAAGAGGCGCAGCAACAAGGGGATGCAAGGAGAAGAAATGAGGTTCAGAGAAGAAGAAGTAGCAGCAAGAGATGGAGAAGGAGCAAGGCAAGGGAAGAAGGACAGCAGGGAAGAGCATCAGCAGAAGGGACAAGGGGAGGAGCAGCGGCAGTTGGAGAAGAAGAGCAGCATCACAGGGGCGCGAGGTGCGGGGAAGCGCTGTGATGCTGGTGAGTGGTGCTGGTGGATGGAGATGGGTGATGTGGTGGGAGGTGCTGGTGGCTGGGAGGCGCACGGTGGATGGATGGCTGAGGTGGCGGAGTGGAGTGGTGCAGGTGGATGGGAGGCGCACCACCACGGCGGCCTGGCCGTGGCGGCGGCCGGAGGTGGAGAAGGAGGATGGGGGAGAAGAGAGATGTGCCAGGCGCAATGGGGATTAGCTGCCGCTAGGGATTTTGACCCCTCCTCTGATCTGCCACTTTGCATTTTTGGCCCTTCTCCTTTTCTTCTTTCTTCATAAGAAGGTCCCTTTCTTCTTTAACTTGTCCCATGGAGCATCATTTCTTCACACACAAGTCCCTCTGTCTTTCTTCTTCCTTTTCACTTGACTGGTTCTCTTAGCCACTAGTCCAGATCTTGAAGTTTATAGTGCCTTTGCGCACTTTTCTGCAAAAGAAACACAATGACTAGTAAATGATACTTTATATGATTTTCATGCAAATATTCAATATTTCACAGCAAGAATTGATGGTCATATCTCAATAAATAATATATTTCTATGCCAAAATTGCATATATTAAATGTGCTTATCAAGTTCCCCCACACTTAAACTTTTGCTTGTCCTCAAGCAAAGGCATATGACAAGAGCAAGAATGTGAACAGTGAGCTGACTAGAGAATACCAAGTGAAGTAGATCTCTAAACAGTGCATGCTTTGGACTTAGCTAGTGAAAATTAATGGTTAGGAGTGCTTCAAAGCGGTAGGATACTAGTAAGCATGACCATTTTAAACTTTTACAGTGATAAAAGAGGATCAACAAGTTTAAATGATGACTGTGCCAAATGGTTCCTAAAGAGAGCATGATCCCGAGAACAAAAAGAACTGGAATTAAATCTCTTATTTGCAGAAATATGATTTTGTGGTTGAACCACTTATTAAATTTGAAGGAAGTAATGATAATATTTTATCAGTCTCACCAAAGGAACATACCACCGATCCCGAGAACATGGTATACACCTGGCTCGACCAATTATTAGTTTTTTTAGTGTGTTTGTCTCCCCAAAGGAACATACCACCGATCCCGAGAACATGGTATACACCTGGTTCGACAATTACATTTTTATTATTATTAATTACTGCCCAAGCTAACCCGATTTCACATGCCACCGATCCCGGGAACATGACATGCTACTGTAGGTAGTCAGACTTATTTATTCATTATTACTTATCTTAAATGAACAATGCATAAGAACAAAAACAGGAATCATCACTTCTCCATGTCTGGTTCACATGCTACCGATCCAGGGAACATAGCATGCTAATCCATAGTGGTTAGGTGATTGCTCTCAATGGGAAGACACTTGGCACAAATTCAGCATCTAAATGTTGTGATCTAGGTGTATCGAGGTAAAAGCAGAAAATGATTAAGTTTTCTAGTGTACTAGGGATTTGAGCACTCAAAACTAATTTCAGCAAAGCAAGCAACATGTATATCACTAGTTTACATGGCATTCAACAATCAGTTCGCATATTCTCATCAAGCACCATATGTCAAATAAAATTCAGCGGGACAGTATTTAAGAAATGACTCAAGCAACCCAAATATCAAATGATTTCAGCTTGTATCAATGGATGATATACTCGGAATGGGTCATGAAATAGCTCACCGGGCTTTGATGATGTAGCACTCGCTCGATCACCTCACCAACTGCAACTCCTCTCCTTTTGCTTCTCTATCCTCATGCCTGCTCCAGCTTCTCTCTTCATGTGTGCTCCTTGCTTCTCCTCATCCCCATGCCATGGGTCCACCTGGGTCCCAGGGAATGTCATCTCGAACTTGGTCAGCATGTAGTGGATCGTGCACAAGCAACAACCTGAAAGAGCACTCAACCAAGGAAACAATACAAGTGACAAGGGTAATGCCCTCTAAATCATCTATAGAGTACCCAATTACATAAGCATAGCTATAAAGCACATGTTTAGGATGGTACAAATCAGTAAGCTCAATGCTAACATGAGGATGATATTTATCATTAAGCTCAAGACTAACATGGGAATGATATGTTTCATTAAGCATAGAACTAGCACGAGGAAAGTAATTGTGATCATCACAAATGAGAGTAATGCCACTAACAGGGTATATATGATCATATCCAAGCAAATAGTTTTTCAAATCTACCTTAAGTAATGGCATCATGCAATGCAAGTTAGAAGCAAAGAAATCACAAGGGAGCATGTCATCAAGAGGATTGGGTAAACCTGACACATCACGCTCATGTATGACAATAGGCCAATGAATCTCAGGTTCTTCATCTTCATCTACAGCAGCTTCTTGTACTTCTTCAGGAGTAGTAGATGACGAGTCTTCAACTTGATCACTTGGGAATTGCAGCTCTTCATCATCTTGTTCCTTGTCTTCTAGTTCATCTTCTTCAATCTGAGGTATCTCATGCTCAAGGCACTTGCTATCTTGCTCAGCTGGATGTGACGGTATTGGAACCTCACATGTATCAAGGAGAATCCCAGAATTACTCAGCTCAAGCTATGAAGAAATAGTACTACCAGTGTTGATGTTCTTCTCAATCTTCTTTACTTCTTCCACTAGATCCTTTCCACTCTTAATCTTCTTCATTTCCTCTAGTATCACCGGCCTAATTGGATCATCTTCGGCACTCCAAGTGAACTCTAGACCAAGCAATGTGAGCTTGTATATATCATCAAAGTCATCTTGTGTGGGCACTTGTGTTGAAGATGTTGGTTGACCAAATGGAGGACCATTTAACTCCATTGGCAACATGTCCTGGTGTTGAGGTATATGAGTAGGAGCTGAATAAATCTGTTGTGGAGCTTAGTTGTGGCTCTCCTCTTCATACCTAAATCCCTGCATCGGATAACTAGAGGAAAATGATGAGATCTCAGGGTTATTGCTCCTATATGACATATTCTGGTTTTCAGGCCACCCATGTGTGTAATTTTTTTGGTATGAGCTAGGCTGTGGGGCGAAGCTCGTGCCATAACAATCGGGAGGGTGAGAGTAACCACAAATATGGCATGTAGGAGCAACATAAGGATGACCTCTAGAATAAGGATCATAAGAGCTAGGCCTATCCTCAAAAACTACCTCTCGCTGTCGAGCTAAATCATCTAATCGATGGGAAATCTTACTTATCAGTTCTTGTATACTTTCCGTGTTGTTTGTAGTGTTGCTCGCATAAGCATGATGATCTGAATAGAATGCCATTTGCGAGAGGATAATCCAACCTGCAAAAAGGAAAAGAAGACAAAAAGATAATAACTAGAACAGGGGTTAGTGGCTAGAGATATATCACAAATATATGGCACAAGATGAAAACAAGAAAAACCTAGTCTATAGCCTAGCACAATCGCTCGACGCTAGTCCCCGGCAACGGCGCCAAAATGATCATTTGAAAGTATAGCGGGGTTTTTACGCCCCAAACTACGGATGTCGTGTTCTCCACAGGGACTAGGCGACGACGACTATGCTTGGCTAAAGCTAGGTAGCACAATTTTAAGAGATAAATGCAGAAAATAAGAATCTAAACTAACAATGATTGTACCCAAAGATAGGCCACCAAGAAAATGCAAAATAGCAAAGGGAGGTTAAGATATTACTCACTATCTTTTTGGTATTTTGTTTTATTTGAGGAATTAAAATACTAACACAAACAGGAGTCAATATCAAGTAAAGCTACAAGACGAGGACACATTAGTATCAAACATATAACAGTAGGAAGAAGCGACAGTATATGACAGAATATAATTGTTTCAAATCAAACACACACACGCACATTCATATATCATAGGTACATAGCTGATACAGGGACTACAGACCACACAAAACCACACATATGCGAACAGGATACGACACCACGGTTCAGGTTACACAAGTGACAACAGAAATGAAATCTTACAAGCCACAAGATTAGTACCCACAGATCAACACAACAGTATTTAACAACTAATACTGATAGAATTTAACTAGACAGCGAGAAGAAATACACAGGGTGAACACACATATATGCTGACAGAACACTAATTACCAAAGTAACAAAATATTACATATGAGTTAGTTCCCAAAGCAACAAGAAATCCACTATTCAGAACATAGAATTTATGACATGATATTTAACAAGTACGAACTGAACAAACTAGTTTATTGCAAACACTTTTCAAAATCTGAACCTTACAAGTGCTACACATCTCAATTCTGAACATTTCAAAGTACTGAACATTACACTACTCAAGATTACAGAAAATTAGAGAATAGAGAGAGGGAGAAGAAGCAGCAGTTTTGAGGTTTCAGAGAAGAACAGCAGCAGGGACATGGGGATAGAGAGCAGCAGCAGCGTGAGAAGAAGCAGCAGGGGCGCAGCAAGAGAGGGGCAACAGTTTCGTGATGGAGAAGAAGCAGCGGTGCTTGGAGAAGAAAAGTAGCAGGGGGCGTGAGAAGAGAAGCAGCAGCAAAGAAAGAGGCGCTGCAACAAGGGGATGCAAGGAGAAGAAATGAGGTTCAGAGAAGAAGAAGTAGCAGCAAGAGATGGAGAAGGAGCAAGGCAAGGGAAGAAGGACAGCAGGGAAGAGCATCAGCAGAAGGGACAAGGGGAGGAGCAGTGGCAGTTGGAGAAGAAGAGCAGCAGCACAGGGGTGCGAGGTGCGGGGAAGCGTTGTGATGCTGGTGAGTGGCGCTGGTGGATGGAGATGGGTGATGTGGTGGGAGGTGCTGGTGGCTGGGAGGCGCACGGTGGATGGATGGCTGAGGCGGCGGAGTGGAGTGGTGCAGGTGGATGGGAGGCGCACCACCACGGCGGCCTAGCCCTGGCGGCGTCCGGAGGTGGAGAAGGAGGATGGGGGAGAAGAGAGATGTGCCAGGCGCAATGGGGATTAGCTGCCGCTAGGGATTTTGACCCCTCCTCTGATCTGCCACTTTGCAATTTTGGCCCTTCTCTTTTTCTTCTTTCTTCATAAGAAGGTCCCTTTCTTCTTTAACTTGTCCCATGGAGCATCATTTCTTCACACACAAGTCTCTCTGTCTTTCTTTTTCCTTTTCACTTGACTGGTTCTCTTAGCCACTAGTCCAGATCTTGAAGTTTATAGTGCCTTTTCGCACTTTTCTGCAAAAGAAACACAATGACTAGTAAATGATACTTTATATGATTTTCATGCAAATATTCAATATTTCACAGCAAGAATTGATGGTCATATCTCAATAAATAATATATTTCTATGCCAAAATTGTATATATGAAATGTGCTTATCAATTTCTCAGCACAACTACAGCCATGTACAACACAGCCTGCACGATATGTAGACGATAGCCAATCCAGGCGTGTCTGCTGGAGTCTGGTCACATGCATGGACGAACTGATCTTCCGTGTCTTGCAGGGATCGTCCAGGCACCAACGTAGTACAACAATTCTCTAGTACTATCGCTCGTCTCCCTCTTCTATTAAGTCACCCGACTTGCGGGGCCGGGAAGTGTGCCTATGGTCGGTTCTCAATTGCCGTCCCACATGTGTGTGCGAACGCAATATGACGCGCATTCCATTCGGAGAGCAGTGAGGGAGTCCTGGACTAGGGGGTGTCCGGATAGCCGAACTATCATCATCGGCCGGACTCCAAGACTATGAAGATACAAGATTGAAGACTCCGTCCCGTGTCCGGATGGGACTTTCCTTGGCATGGAAGGCAAGCTTGGCGATACGGATATGTAGATCTCCTACCATTGTAACCGACTCTGTGTAACCCTAACCCTCTCCGGTGTCTATATAAACCGGATGGCTTTAGTCCATAGGACGAACAACAATCGTATCATAGGCTAGCTTCTAGGGTTTAGCCTCCTTGATCTCGTGGTAGATCTACTCTTGTAATACCCACATCATCAATATCAATCAAGCAGGACGTAGGGTTTTACCTCCATCAAGAGGGCCCGAACCTGGGTAAAAGATCGTGTCCCTTGCCTCCTATTACCATCCGCCTAGACGCACAGTTCGGGACCCCCTACCCGAGATCCGCCGGTTTTGACACCGACATTGGTGCTTTCATTGAGAGTTCCTCTGTGTCGTCACCGATAGGCTCGATGGTGCTTCGATCATCAACAACGACGCTGTCCAGGGTGAGACCTTCCTCCCCGGACAGATCTTCGTATTCGGCGGCTTTGCACTGCCGGCCAATTCGCTTGGCCATCAGGAGCAGATCGAAAGCTACGCCCCTGACTGTCAGGTCAGATTTGGAAGTTTGAACTTCACGGCTGACATCCGCGGGGACTTGATCTTCGATGGATTCGAGCCACAGCCAAGCGCGCCGCACTGTCACGACGGGCATGACTTAGCTCTGGAGGCCGCACTCGAGTCCGCTCCGATCTTCAATTCGGAGCCGGCTGCGCAGATCGAGGACGGATGGCTAGACACCGCCTCGGGGGCTGCAACCTCTACGGCGATAGAGCCGAACACTAATCTTGTCCCTCATAAAGCCCGCGACTCCGAGGTGCCGGACTCCGGGCCTCCCGCGCCCCCTCCAATCGAATCCGGTTGGGCGCCGATCATGGAGTTCACCACTGCGGACACCTTTCAACACTCACCTTTCGGCGACATCTTGAGTTCGCTAAAGTATCTCTCGTTATCAGGAGAGCCCTGGCCAGACGGCGGTCAGGACGGTTGGGATGCGGACGACGAAGAAATTCAACGCCCACCCACCACCCACTTAGTAGCCACTGTCGACGATCTAACCGACATGCTACACTTCGACTCTGAAGACATCGACGGTATGGACGATGATGCCGGAGACGACCAAGAACCAGCGCCTATCGGGCACTGGAAAGCCACCCCAACTCACGACGTATACATGGTGGATACACCAAAAGGAAGCGATAATGAGGAACAACGGGACGTGGCGAAGGACAACTCCCCCAACAAACAACCAAAACGGCGACGCAAGCGCCGCTCGAAGTCCCGCCTCAATAAAAACGGCACCCATACGGACCCGGCCCTAGAGCAGGGCGAAGCAGTGGACGGCGAACATGCCACCAAGCAACCATCCGAACATGATGAACTGGACAAGCAACCCATCCCCGGCGAAAACAAGAGCCTAGACGATCTCACGCCGGACACACCACAAGAGCATAAGAACCTTCATAAAAGGCTCGTCGCCACTGCAAGAAGTTTGAAGAAGCAAAAGTGGAAGCTCAAAACAGCGGAGAACACACTCAGAATGAGATGGAGCAAAGTACTCAATACCGCAGATAAATATGGCGCTAGTCACCAGGCAAAGAGCTACCCGAAGCGCAAGTTGTTATCCGAATTTGACGAGGAGGCCTTAGAGCCCCCGCAGTCAAAAAAGAAAGTGGCCGCCTGGCCGGATAGACGACCAGATGACAGGCTAAGAGCAGCAAGGGGCGCCACACACAAGCCGGCACACGATCAGCATAAAGATCCTCGGAAAAAGGATGACCCGGTCAGGTCTATCTATGGGCCAAAAAAGAAGACTCCAGGAAGCAACACAACCCGCCAAGTGTTTGAAGACAACGGCACACCCAAATACAGGGGTGCCGCAAACCCACTATGTTTCACCGACGAGGTACTGGATCATGAATTTCCAGTGGGATTCAAACCCGCAAACATAGAGGCATATGTTGGAACAACAGACCCCGGAGTCTGGATTGAGGATTATATCCTGCACATACATATGGCCAGAGGAGACGATCTCCATGCCATAAAATACCTACCCCTCAAGCTCAAAGGGCCAGCTCGGCATTGGCTCAAAAGCCTCCCAGAAAAAACCATTGGAAGTTGGGAAGAGCTCGAGGATGCGTTTCGAGCAAATTTTCAGGGGACTTATGTCCGCCCTCCGAATGCAAATGATTTAAGTCACATAACTCAACAGCCCGGAGAGTCAGCATGCAAATTCTGGAACAGATTCCTCACCAAAAAGAACCAAATAGTCGATTGTCCGGACGCCGAAGCCTTAGCAGCCTTTAAGCACAACGTCCGAGACGAATGGCTCGCCAGACACCTCGGCCAGGAAAAACCAAGAACAATGGCCGCACTAACAAGCCTCATGACCCGCTTTTGCACGGGGGAAGACAGCTGGCTGGCTAGATGCAGCACCAGCGACCCGAGTACATCCGAAGTTAGGGATGGAAATGGGAAATCACGACGCAGAAAAGATCTGCGCCGGAATAAGGAAAATGGCCCAAATAGCACAGCGGTCAACGCCGGATTCAAAAGCTCTCGGCCGAACAATAAAACACTGCCCCTCAAGGACAACAGTGACGAGCTATCCAACCTAAACAAAATTCTGGATAGACTATGTCAAATACATAGTACCCCCGGAAGCCTGCAAACCATACCCACAGGGATTGTTGGGTCTTCAAGCAGTCCGGCCGACTTAACGCCGAATGCAAGGGGCTCGACGCACCAAGCGACGATGACGAACCCCACAAGCAGCACGCCAGAAAACAGAAGACTTTCCCACTAGAAGTCAACACAGTGAACTCACTTCACGTGATAACACAAAAACGCAGTACGACACCTGCCATACCAGGACACCGTCCGTAGAATGGGGATAGACCCTACCAAAATTCACCGTAGCAGCACTTCCTTCAAAGGAGCGACACTAGGCCTTTAAGCCAATTGTACAGGCTCTGTACCACTAGAGGTTGTGTTCGGTTCATCCGACAACCTCCGTCGCGAAAAGCTCACTCTCCATATCACCCCATCTAACAGTGACCCTCAAGCACTACTGGGACGCGAAGCTTTCGCCCGCTTTAACGCAATACCACATTACGCGTCTCTTACGCTTAAAATGCCCGGTCCACGCGGCATAATCTCATTAAAGAGTAACTCCGAGTGTTCCTCAACCACGGAGAACGTGAGACTGCCTTGACAGCCACACACTAATCCGACCTTGCAGGTCAAAGCCCCTAAAAACAGGCCATTCAGACCTCGGACACGGTTAGGCGAGTCCGGCGTAAATAAACAAGGGGCTTCCCAGCCGCATACCCCTTTACAAGGGGCCGCGTGTATAAACGATGAGAGCCAAAAAAGCTCAACTTTATTCATCTTCCAAATTATACTTTATTTTAAATACATCTTTTGCACGATATTTCTTCCAAACTAAGTCCTTCTCTTTTACAGATGAAGCACATGCTACACCCGTCCAGGATATAGCACAACGGAGACACAGGCGCAGACGTGCAGCAAGGACCCGTTGCAAGGATTCTTTTCAGATTAAGACCCTGCATAAACCTTTCTTACTGTCTCTTGTTGATACACATCCCCTGGTTTCCTACCATAACCGAGGAGGAGGCTGGCGTTTTGGCATCGGCCGCGTCAGAAGTTCCCGCCTGTACTTGGACACTAGGGGCTTAGGGCATTGTTCTGCCCGGTATCATAAAGACCGAACACCTCAGGGAGTGTTCGGCGTCTCGAGTTAGGCCTTATATGCATCAGCTCCGAATCATGTCTTTGGTCAAATGTTGGGTTTGCCCGGCTCCTGTGTTTTGCTGCCTTACGTTACGCTCCATCGGCTAACGCGGCACCAGGAGAACTACTGCGATTGTGCCCCGGTTCGGCCGGGCGAGCACCTAAGTAGAGAAAGCCGAAAACTAACTGTCATGATATAGCGAGAGACTGGTCAACCACTCGATCGACTATTGGAATGTTTAGAATTCTCTGCTTTGACGAAGGACCGCTTCCCGATCAGGCACATACGCGCCCCGAGTTCGGAGAGCGCGGTGCCTCTAGGGGCTATATAGTAGCCCCACCATCGAGCTCCTATGGCTAAGTGAAAGTGATAAAGCATTATAGTCCGGTTGCCTAGTTTGCTATGCTATCACCTCCTTCAAAGGACCAAGACGTTGGATTAAGTGTGAAAAAGTGCTTTTTTTGCAAACACCCCCGCACCATGTGCGTGGGGGCTGAAGCCAAAGACTGCCATCTTTCAGGTTATTTATACATATACGGCCGCACAGGAGATAGTTCAATACTTGAACGCACAAGTATAAAAAGCCGTTGCATTATAAACATGATCTCAGAAATCATACATGTCATTTAAACATAACATCTTTCGAGCATTGTGACTCTATTAAACGAGCGCCCTGCAGGACTTCCTCAAAATAGTGCTCGGCGGGTAATCGGCTTTTGTCCGAACCCCGGGATGCAACAGCAGTGGCATCCATCTCCGCCCAGTATGTCTTCACATGGGCGAGAGCCATCCGTGCACCCTCTATGCATGCCGACCGCTTCATCGCCTTGATATGCGGCACCGCCCCAAGGAATTGCTGCAACAAGCCAAAATAACTCTCAGGCTTGGTCCTTTCCGGCCACAGATGAGCGACCACATCCGTCATGGCAAGTCCGGACAATCTATTCAGCTCAGCCCACTCAACCAGCCGATCACTCAACGGAAGTTGACGCTCCGGACTATGGAATTGAGACCAGAAAAGCTCTTCCATTTCATGATCCTTCTGGCTTCGGAAGTGCACGACTGCGTCCGCCGCACTCGCCACCAAATCCAGATAAGGATCCTCCACACCGCACAATCGGCCCAGCTGAGCATACTTCGGATCCGTGAACTTCCTACGCAGCATAAAGGGCTTTCCAGCCGCAATGTCTCCGGCCTGACGCAGTTCCTCCTTCATAGCCCGCATCGCACTACGGGCATCCTTGGCTTCGGCGGCGGCCTTCTTCAGGTCCTCTTGCTCCGCTCGGCGTTCTCTTTCAAGAACCTCATAGCGGTCGGCAGCATCTTTTAATTTCACGGCCATTCCGGCCATCTCCTCCCTGCTTCGGCAGTGAGCAGCCTTTTCGGCTTTTAGCTCTTCCGCTGCCTTCGAGGCAGCCGCATCACTTTTCCTGGCTTGCTCCTTGGCTCGAGCAAGCTCTGCTCGAAGGTCTTCCACAGCAGCGGCACCATCTGCATCAAGCATACAAATTGTAAGGAACGGGCATCAGCTCCCTTACTAGGCAACCGCGGAGCAACCACCTACCCTGTGACTCATTAAGTCGTTTATTGACCAGCGCGATGTCCGCATCCGCAACATCGAGTTGCCTCTTCAGCTCGGCAACTCCATCAGTCCGGCTGGCCACCGAACGTTCCGCCAACTGCATAGGAAAGGCGACATTCTATAACTGAGATTATGATCCTCGGCACGCTGTCGCTTTCGACAGCATACCAAGTCTCAGGGGCTACTATCTATACAGGGCGCACTCCATGTGCAAAACTGTCAAAAGGTATGTCATTTTTTGCGTACCTCAAACCCCGTCAGCAAACTTCCGACGGCCTCATACAACCCGCTCTCGGCGGATGAGATCCTTTCAATCACCGTACTCATTAATGTGCGGTGATCTTCTGAGATAGACGCCCTCTTGAGCAAATCCTGCAGCTCCACCGGCCGTACTCCAATGGGTGCCGAACTCCCCGGCCCCGCCGGACTCGGGAGACCCTCCGTGACGACACCTCAGGGTCGTCCGCCCCGCCCGACGGGGCGGCAGATGGAGGCGTTTCGCTCTCCATCATCTCCGGACGAAGGTCCCCCGAAGATGAGCTCTGCTGAGATGGGCTGAGATCCGAACTACAAGGTGAAAACTTCGGTTACCCTTAGAAATAAAGCAGGGGTGTCCCCTATTACAAAATCCCCCCTTTTTACTTACGGCTCGCTGGAGGGCTGATTCCTCTGAGGAGACAGTGCGGCCGGGGCTCTTCCCGGCACAGGACCTTCCGGTGCAGATTTCTTTCCCCGCTTTGAGGCCTTGGCCTCCGGGTCTTCGGAAGCGGTCCTCTTCTCCCCCTGGAAGGAGGGACTCTCGATTCCCCCCTTACTGAAAGCCTCCTTGGCAGAGGTGGTAGTTTCCCTGTGCCCCCCTTCGCCCTCCTCTGAAGGCGCAACCTCCAACATTTTGACTAACACGGGATCCGGCGTGGTCTCAGGGAGGGGGGCCGGACACCGTATCAGTTTTGCTTGCGCTATCCACTCCTGTCCAAGGGATAGCTGGTTAAACGGCAAACCCATGATAAATAAATGGACAATATGTCCGGACACAGGGCTACTTACTTGAGTATCCGGGCGATTGCAGCTTAGGCCAGCGTCCTCGGTCAAGTCCGGACGCATCTCTTGCGATCCGAAGAACAGTTTGTACATCTCCGCGGGTGTCAAACCCATGAAGTGTTGGAGAGCTCGTGGCCCCTCCGGATTAAATTCCCACAGGCGGAGGGGGCGACGTTTGCAGGGCAGAAGGCGCCGAATCAGCATAACCTGTGCCACTACGACCAGATTAATCTCCCTTTCTTGGAGGCCTCGAATCCGGTCCTGCAACAGGGGTACGTCTTTGGACGGCCCCCAGTTAAGCCCCTTGTTGACCCATGACGTCAGCCGTTGTGGAGGGCCCGAGCGGAAGACGGGCGGCGGCCTCTGCCTGCTGCCCCTGGGAGCGGTGATATAGAACCACTCCTGTTGCCACAAGCCGAGCTCCTCCTGAAAAGAGCCCTCGGGCCATGGAGCATCGGCCCTCTTGCTTATAACCGCCCCGCCGCACTCTGCCTGACGCCCCTCAATCATCTTCGGCTCCACGTTGAAGGTTTTGAGCCACAAGCCGAAGTGAGGGGTAGTGCGGAGGAAGGCTTCGCAGACGACAATGAATGATGAGATGTGGAGGATGGACTCCGGAGCCAAGTCATGGAATTCCAGCCCATAGTAAAACATGAGCCCCCTCACGAAGGGATCCATCGGGAAGCCTAAACCCCGACGGAGGTGAGACACGAACACGACGCTCTCGCCGGGCTCGGGAGTAGGAATAACTTGCCCTCGGGCAGGCAACCTATGCGAAATCTCGTAGGTCAAGTACCTGGCGTCTCTCAGCTTTAGCACGTCCTCTTCCGTGACGGAAGAGGGCATCCACCGGCCTCGTAGGTCGGAGCCGGACATTGTCGAAGGTCGAAAGTACCCGAATCTGGAGCCCTGGGTGTTGGAACTTGGGGCGAGAGGCGGATTCGATTGAGGATTGAAGAAAAAGAACGGGCCTTGGTCTCATTATAAAGAGGGAGAATACCAAGAGCCGTCCCCGTGACCGTTTGGAACCCGCCTTCGATGGAGGAGGCGCGGCAACGGGCGCGGTCGGGTTACCCACGTCCGTATTAATGGGAATCCCGGAATAAGGGGAACACGATCTCTGCTTCGACAAGACGTGCCAAGGAAACCGCTTCGCTAAACGCGCTGAGGTGGTACAATAAAAACAATTCTAGTAAAGGCTTGGTAGTGGTGTGACGTCACGCCACAAAATACGTCAGCAGATTGAACTTGTGTAATATTATTCTCTCTACGGTGGTACGTGGAATTTATTTTGCAGAGCCGGACACTATCCTGGTGTTCACAATCTTCTATAAATTATTCGGAGGAGGAACCCGCCTTGCAATGCCGAAGACAATATGCGCGCCGGACTCGTCGTCATTGAAGCCTGGTTCAGGGGCTACTGAGGGAGTCCTGGACTAGGGGGTGTCCGGATAGCCGAACTATCATCATCGGCCGGACTCCAAGACTATGAAGATACAAGATTGAAGACTTTGTCCCGTGTCCGGATGGGACTTTCCTTGGCGTGGAAGGCAAGCTTGGCGATACGGATATGTAGATCTCCTACCATTGTAACCGACTCTGTGTAACCCTAGCCCTCTCCGGTGTCTATATAAACCGGATGGCTTTAGTCCGTAGGACGAACAACAATCATACCATAGGCTAGCTTCTAGGGTTTAGCCTCCTTGATCTCGTGGTAGATCTACTCTTGTAATACCACATCATCAATATTAATCAAGCAGGACGTAGGGTTTTACCTCCATCAAGAGGGCCCGAACCTGGGTAAAACATCGTGTCCCTTGCCTCCTGTTATCATCCGCCTAGACGCACAGTTCGGGACCCCCTACCCGAGATCCGCCGGTTTTGACACCGACAAGCAGCATGCCAGACCGACTGACCGTCTGGGGTGCGACGCGAACGCGACGTGCGTGCTGTATACTCCGTACATGTGTACTGCCGTTTTCTAGACGCTTTGCTCCATGGCGCGGGCGCAATCCATGGATACAAAATTAGTATAATGTATACTATTTAAAAGTCGAGGGCGGGGCTTTTCCTGCCTGGTAGGCGGCGGGACAGTTCCGCCTAGTCGGTTCGACAGAGACGCGAGAAGACGAGGGAGTAGGCTGCTGCAAACGTAGGGCTATGTGATTTGACAGCAAGTTACTGCTGGACAGGTGGGGCCTCGTGATTTGACTTTCCATTATCATTTTAACTGCGGCGCTAGGACCGGCGTGAGTCTCCCGATTCCTAACCACCTCCATACAGGTGCCTCTCCTAATGCTCCACCATGTAGTAGTAGAGGCTGGCTCTTGCATGAGAGCCCACTTCTCCACTTTTTCCTTGCCTCTCTTTCCTCCACATATGCAAAAATGCCATGTAAAGAGGCAAAGCGCACTATTGTACTTACTTGCTCCTACAGGTGCTTAAGAGGTCACTCCTTGGCAAATGCAATAAATACTAGTACTCCCTGTGTCCCATTATATAAGAACTTTTTTGACACTACACTAGCTAGTCTCAAAAATGTTCTTATATTATGGGACGGAGGGAGTACGAAGAAAGAGATAGAGAGGAGTAAAAAAATACACTTATAGCCAACCTTATAGCCAACCTTGTTGTAGTATGAGTGACTAAGTGATGACTATGTATGACATGCCAACATCAGATAGCCTAACGCACCATGTTAAATCTCCAAGGGCGCGACCACACGAGCTACGCGACGGTCGTGGTAGGCGCGACCATGATATAGGTTGCTGGCAGCCCTTGGATCTGAGATCAAACGGTCGCATGCTAAGTTGCTGAAAATTTTAAAAATAACCCTCCAGTATAGGATATTCACCCATAGGTCTAGAATCACGCCATGCAACCGTTCGATCTCAGATCCAAGGGCTCTCGGAAGCCCGTATCATGGGAGAATGGAAAGCCACTACCCTGCCGTTCGCACGCTGGCAGTTCGCTCCTACTCTTTCCCGCACGTCCTTTAATACTACGGCGGTTCGCTCCTAGTCGTCCCATCCATTCACATTATGGCAGTTCCACTAATCCTAACCTGTTGGAAATATGACCTAGAGGCAATAATAAATTAGTTATTATTATATTTCCTTGTTCATGATAATCGTTTATTATCCATGCTATTATTGTATTGAAAGGAAACTCAGATACATGTGTGGGTACATAGACAACACCATGTCCCTAGTAAGCCTCTAGTTGACTAGCTCGTTAATCAATAGATGGTCACAGTTTCCTAACCATGGACATTGGATGTCGTTGATAACGGGATCACATCATTAGGAGAATGATGTGATGGACAAGACCCAATCCTAAGCCTAGCACAAAGATCGTGTAGTTCATATGCTAAAGCTTTTCTAATGTCAAGTATCATTTCCTTAGACCATGAGATTGTGCAACTCCCGGATACCGTAGGAATGCTTTGGGTGTACCAAACGTCACAACGTAACTGGGTGGCTATAAAGGTGCACTACAAGTATGTCTGAAAGTGTCTGTTGGGTTGGCACGAATCGAGACTGGGATTTGTCACTCCGTGTAAACGGAGAGGTATCTCTGGGCCCACTCGGTAGGACATCATCATAATGTGCACAATGTGATCAAAGAGTTGATCGCAGGATGATGTGTTACGGAACGAGTAAAGAGACTTGCCGGTAACGAGATTGAACAAGGTATCGGCATACCGACGATCGAATCTCGGGCAAGTATAATACCGTTAGACAAAGGGAATTGTATACGGGATCGATTGAGTCCTTGACATCGTGGTTCATCCGATGAGATCATCGTGGAACATGTGGGAGCCAACATGGGTATCCAGATCCCGCTGTTGGTTATTGACCGTAAAATGTCTCGGTCATGTCTGCATGGTTCCCGAACCCGTAAGGTCTACACACTTAAGGTTCGATGACGCTAGGGTTATAAAGGAAGTTTGTATGTGGTTGCCGAATGTTGTTCGGAGTCCCGGATGAGATCCCGGACATCACGAGGAGTTCCGGAATGGTCCGTAGGTAAAGATTTATATATGGAAAGTCCTATTTTGGCCACCGGAAAATGTTCGGGAATTTTCGGTATTGTACCGGGAAGGTTCTAGAAGGTTCCGGAGTGGGGCCCACCTGCATGGGGGACCCACATGAACGTGGGTAGTGGGGGCAAGGCCCCACACCCCTGGTCAAGGCGCACCAAGATTCCCCCTTAGAAGGAATAAGATCATATCCCGAAGGGATAAGATCAAGATCCCTAAAAAGGGGGGATAACAATCGGTGGGGAAGGAAATGATGGATTTCTTTCCTCCCACCTTTGCCAACGCCCCAATGGACTTGGAGGGCAAGGAACCAGCCCCCTCCACCCCTATATATAGTGGGGAGGCGCATGGGAGCTTTACAATAGTTCTGGCGCATCCCTCCCCCTCTCCCAAGTCCTCCTCCTCTCCCGCGGTGCTTGGCAAAGCCCTGCAGGATTGCCATGCTCCTCCACCACCACCACGCCATCATGCTGCTGCTGGATGGAGTCTTCCTCAACCTCTCCCTCCCTCCTTGCTGGATCAAGGCATGGGAGACGTCACCGGGCTGTACGTGTGTTGAACGCGGAGGTGCCGTCCGTTCGGCACTAGGATCTCCGGTGATTTGGATCACGACGAGTACGACTCCTTCAACCCCGTTCTCTTGAACGCTTCCGCTTAGCGATCTACAATGGTATGTAGATTCACTCTCCTTCCCCTCGTTGCTAGTCTCACCATAGATAGATCTTGGTGACACGTAGGAAAATTTTGAATTTTTGCTACGTTCCCCAACAGTGGCATCATGAGCTAGGTCTATTGCGTAGATTTTTTGCACGAGTAGAACACAAAGTAGTTGTGGGCGTTGATTTTGTTCAATATGCTTACCGTTACTAGTCCAATCTTGTTTCGACGGTATTGTGGGATGAAGCGGCCCGAACCGACCTTACACGTACACTTACGTGAGACAGGTTCCACCGATTGACATGCACTTGGTGCATAAGGTGGCTAGCGGGTGCCAGTCTCTCCCACTTTAGTCAGAACGGATTCGATGAAAAGGGTCCTTATGAAGGGTAAATAGCAATTGGCATATCACGTTGTGGTTTTGCGTAGGTAAGAAACGTTCTTGCTAGAAACCCATAGCAGCCACGTAAAACATGCAAACAACAATTAGAGGACGTCTAACTTGTTTTTGCAGGGTATGCTATGTGATGTGATATGGCCAAGAAGAATGTGATGAATGATATGTGATGTATGAGATTGATCATGTTCTTGTAATAGGAATCACGACTTGCATGTCGATGAGTATGACAACCGGCAGGAGCCATAGGACTTGTCTTTATTTATTGTATGACCTGCGTGTCATTGAACAACGCCATGTAATTACTTTACTTTATTGCTAACCGGTAGCCATAGTAGTAGAAGTAATAAGTTGGTGAGACAACTTCATGGAGACACGATGATGGAGATCATGATGATGGAGATCATGGTGTCATGCCGGTGACAATGATGATCATGGAGCCCTGAAGATGAAGATCAAAAGGAGCAAAATGACATTGGCCATATCATGTAACTTTTTGATTGCATGTGATGTTTATCATGTTTATGCATCTTATTTGCTTAGGACGATGGTAGTAAATAAGATGATCCCTCATTAAAATTTCAAGAAAGTGTTCCCCCTAACTGTGCACCGTTGCGAAAGTTCGTCGTTTCGAAGCACCACGTGATGATCGGGTGTGATAGATTCTTACGTTCACATACAATGGGTGTAAGCCAGATTTACACACGCGAAACACTTAGGTTAACTTGACGAGCCTAGCATGTACAGACATGGCCTCGGAACACAAGAGACCGAAAGGTCGAGCATGAGTCGTATAGTAGATACTATCAACATGAAGATGTTCACCGATGATTGCTAGTCCGTCTCACGTGATGACCGGACATGGCCTAGTTGACTTGGATCATGTAATCACTTAGATGACTAGAGGGATGTCTATCTGAGTGGCAGTTCATAAGATGAACTTAATTATCCTGAGCATAGTTAAAAGATCTTTGCAAATTATGTCATAAGCTCGCGCTTTACTTCCACTGTTTAGATATGTTCCTAGAGAAAATCTAGTTGAAAGTTGATAGTAGCGATTATGCGAACAGTAGAAAGCTTATGTCCTTAATGCACCGCTCAGTGTGCAGAACCCCAAACGCCATCTGTGGATGTTGCAAACATCGGACATACACGTTTTGATAACTACGTGATAGTTCAGTTAAATGGTTTAGAGTAGAGGCACCAAAGACGTTTTCGAAACATCGCGGAACATATGAGATGTTTCGAGGGCTGAAATTGGGATTTCAGGCTCGTGCCCACGTCAAGAGGTATGAGACCTCCGATGATTTTCTTAGCCTGCAAACTAAGGGAGAAAAGCTCAATCGTTGAGCTTGTGCTCAGATTGTCTGAGTGCAACAATCACTTGTATCAAGTGGGAGTTGATCTTCCAGATGAGATAGTGATGTTTCTCCAAAGTCATTGACACCGAGTTGCTAGAGCTTCGTGATGAACTATAACATATCAGGGATAGATATGATGATCCTTGAGGTATTCACGATGTTTGACACCGCAAAAGTAGAAATTAAGAAGGAGCATCAATTGTTGATGGTTGGTGAAACCACTAGTTTCAAGAAGGGCAAGGGCAAGAAGGGATACTTCATGAAACGGCAAATCAGCTGCTGCTCCAGTGAAGAAACCCAAGGTTGAACCCAAACCCGAGACTAAGTGCTTCTTAATAAGGGGAACAGCCACTGGAGCAGAATTACCCTAGATACTTGGTAGATGAGAAGGCTGGCAAGGTCGATAGAAGTATATTGGATATACATTATGTTAATGTGTACTTTACTAGTACTCCTAGTAGCACCAGGGTATTAGATACCGGTTTGGTTGCTAAGTGTTAGTAACTCGAAATAAAAGGCTGCAGAATAAACGGAGACTAGCTAAAGGTGAGCTGATGATATGTGTTGGAAGTGTTTCCAAGTTTGATGTGATCAAACATCGCACGCTCCCTCTACCATCAAGATTAGTATTAAACCTGAATAATGGTCATTTGGTGTTTGCATTGAGCATAGACATGATTGGATTATGTCTATCACAATACGGTTATTCATTTAAGAAGAATAATGGTTACTCTGTTTATTTGAATAATACCTTCAATGGTCTTGCACCTAAAGGAATGGTTTATTGAATCTCGATCGTAGTGATACACATTTTCATGCCAAAAGATATAAGATAGTAATGATAGTACCACCTACTTGTGGCACTACCATGTAAGTCATATTGGTATAAAACGCATGAAGAAGCTCCACGTTGATGGATCTTTGGACTCACTCGTTTTTTAAAAGATTGAGACATGCAAACCATGTCTATTGGTATGTACGCATGAAGAAACTCCATGCAGATGGATCGTTTGGACTCACTTGACTTTGAATCACTTGAGACATGCAAATCATACCACATGGGCAAGATGACTAAAAAGCCTCGTTTTCAGTAAGATGGAACAAGAGAGCAACTTGTTGGAAGGAATACATTTTGATGTGTGTTGTCCAATGAGTGCCGAGGCATGCAGTGGATATCATTATGTTCTTACTTCAAAGATGATTTGAGTAGATGCTAAGTGTATTTACTTGATGAAACACAAGTCTGAATCATTGAAAGGTTCAAGTAATTTCAGAGTGAAGTTGAAGATCATCGTGACAAGAGGATAAAATGTCTATGATATGATCATAGAGATGAGTATCTGAGTTACGAGCTCTGGCACGCAACAAAGACATTGTGGAAATTGTTTCACGATTAATACCGCCTGGAACACCATAGTGTGATTCTGTCCGAATGTCATAGTTGCACCCTATTGGATATGGTGCGTACCATGATGTCTCTTATCGAATTACCACTATCGTTCATGGGTTAGGCATTAGAGACAACCGCACCCACTTTAATAGGGCACCACGTAATTCCGTTGAGACGACACCGTTTGAACTATGGTTTGGAGAAACCTAAGTTGTCGTTTCTTGAAAGTTTGGGGCCGCGACACTTATGTGAAAAAGTTTCATCGTGATAAGCTCGAACCCAAAACGGATAAATACATCTTCATAGGACACCCAAAACAGTTGGGTATACCTCCTAATTCAGATCCAAAAGCAATAGGGATTGTTTCTTGAATCGGGTCCTTTCTCGAGAAAAGTTTGTCTCGAAGAATTGAGTGGGAGGATGGTGGAGACTTGATGAGGTTATTGAACTGTCACTTCAACAAGTGTGTAGCAGGGCACGGGAAGTTGATCATGTGGCGCCTACACCAATTGAAGTAGAAGCTTATGATAGTGATCATGAAGTTTTGGATCAAGTCACTACCGTACCTCGTAGGGTGACAAGGATGCGTACTGCTTCAGAGTGGTACGGTAATCCTGTCTTGAAGGTCATGTTGCTAGACAACAATGAACCTATGAGCTATGGAGAAGCGATGGTGGGCCCAAATTCTGACAAATGGTTAGAAGCCATGAAATCCGAGATAGGATCCATGTATCAGAACAAAGCATAGACTTTGGTGGACTTGCCCAATGATCGGCAAGCCATTGAGATAAATGGATCTTTAAGAAGAAGACAGACGTGGACAGTAATGTCACCGTCTATGAAGCTCGACTTGTGGCGAAGAGTTTTTCACAAGTTCAAGGAGTTGACTACGATGAGATTTTCTCATCCGTAGCGATGCTTAAGTCCGTCTGAATCATGTTAGCATTAGCTGCATTTATGAAATCTGGCAGATGGATGTCAAAACGAGTTTCCTTACCAGTCTTCATAAGGAAAGGTTGTATGTGAAACAATCAGAAAGTTTTTGTCGATCCTAAGGATGCTAAAAGGTATGCTGGCTCCAGCGATCCTTCTAAGGACTGGAATAAGCATCTCGGAGTTGGAATGTACGCTTTGATGAGATGATCAAAGATTTTGGGTTTATACAAAGTTTATGAGAAACTTGTATTTCCAAAGAAGTGAGTGGGAGCACTATAGAATTTTTGATGAGTATATGTTGTTGACATATTATCAGAAATGATGTAGAATTCTGGAAAGCATATAGTGTTATTTGAAAGGTGTTTTTCAATAGAAAACCAGGATTAAGCTACTTGAACATTGAGCATCAAGATCTATGAGGGTAGATCAAAAACGCTTAATGTTACTTTCAAATGAGCATATACCTTGACATGATCTTGAAGGTGTTCAAGATGGATCAGTCAAAGAAGGAGTTCTTGCCTGAGTTGTAAGGTATGAAGTTAAGACTTAAAGCTCGACCACGGCAGAAGAGAGACAAAGGACGAAGGCCGTCCACTATGTTTCAGACGTAGGCTCTATAGTATGCTATGCTATGTACCGCACCTGATGTGTGCCTTGCTACATATCTGGCAAGAGGGTACAAAGGTGATCAAGGAGTGGATCACCAGATAGCGGTCAAAATTATCCTTAGAGGAATAAGGATATGTTTCTCGATTATGGAGGTGATAAAGAGTTCGACGTAAAGGGTCACGTCGATGCAAGCTTTAACACCTATCCGAATGACTCTGAGTAGCAAACCGGATACGTATAGTGGAGCAACCATTTGGAATAGCTCCAAGTGGAGCATGGAAGCAGCATTTACAATATGACCTAGAGATTTGCGAAGTACATACGGATCTGAATGTTGCAGACCCGTTGACTAAAACCTCTCTTGCAAGCAAAACATGATCAAACCCCAGAACTCATTGAGTCTTAATCACATGATGATGTGAACTAGTTTAGTGACACTAGTAAACTCTTTGGATGTTGGTCACATGGCGATGTGACCTGTGAGTGTTAATCACATGGCGATGTGAACTAGATTATTGACTCTAGTGCAAATGAGAGACTGTTGGAAATATGCCCTAGAGGCAATAATAAATTAGTTATTATTATATTTCCTTGTTCATGATAATCGTTTATTATCCATGCTATTATTGTATTGAAAGGAAACTCAGATACATGTGTGGGTACATAGACAACACCATGTCCCTAGTAAGCCTCTAGTTGACTAGCTCGTTAATCAATAGATGGTCACAGTTTCCTGACCATGGACATTGGATGTCGTTGATAACGGGATCACATCATTAGGAGAATGATGTGATGGACAAGACCCAATCCTAAGCCTAGCACAAAGATCGTGCAGTTCATATGCTAAAGCTTTTCTAATGTCAAGTATCATTTCCTTAGACCATGAGATTGTGCAACTCCCGGATACCGTAGGAATGCTTTGGGTGTACCAAACGTCACAACGTAACTGGGTGGCTATAAAGGTGCACTACAGGTATGTCCGAAAGTGTCTGTTGGGTTGGCACGAATCGAGACTGGGATTTGTCACTCCGTGTAAACGGAGAGGTATCTCTGGGCCCACTCGATAGGACATCATCATAATGTGCATAATGTGATCAAAGAGTTTATCGCGGGATGATGTGTTACAGAACGAGTAAAGAGACTTGCCGGTAACGAGATTGAACAAGGTATCAGCATACCGACGATCGAATCTCGGGCAAGTATAATACCGTTAGACAAAGGGAATTGTATACGGGATCGATTGAGTCCTTGACATCGTGGTTCATCCGATGAGATCATCGTGGAACATGTGGGAGCCAACATGGGTATCCAGATCCCGCTGTTGGTTATTGACCGTAAAACGTCTCGATCATGTCTGCATGGTTCCCGAACCCGTAGGGTCTACACACTTAAGGTTTGATGATGCTAGGGTTATAAAGGAAGTTTGTATGTGGTTGCCGAATGTTGTTCGGAGTCCCGGATGAGATCCTGGACGTCACGAGGAGTTCCGAAATGGTCCGGAGGTAAAGATTTATATATGGGAAGTCCTATTTTGGCCACCGGAAAATGTTCGGGAATTTTCGGTATTGTACCGGGAAGGTTTTAGAAGGTTCCGGAGTGGGGCCCACCTGCATGGGGGACCCACATGAACATGGGTAGTGGGGACAAGGCCCCACACCCTTGGTGAAGGCGCACCAAGATTCCCCCTTAGAAGGAATAAGATCATATCCCGAAGGGATAAGATCAAGATCCCTAAAAAGGGGGGATAACAATCGGTGGGGAAGGAAATGATGGGATTTCTTTCCTCCCACCTTTCCCAACGCCCCAATGGACTTGGAGGGCAAGGAACCAGCCCCCTCCACCCCTATATATAGTGGGGAGGCGCATGGGAGCTTTACAATAGTTCTGGCGCAGCCCTCCCCCTCTCCCAAGTCCTCCTCCTCTCCCGCGGTGCTTGGCAAAGCCCTACAGGATTGCCATGCTCCTCCACCACCACCACCACGCCGTCGTGCTGCTGCTGGATGGAGTCTTCCTCAACCTCTCCCTCCCTCCTTGCTGGATCAAGGCATGGGAGACGTTACCAGGCTGTACGTGTGTTGAACGCGGAGGTGCCGTCCGTTCGGCACTAGGATCTCCGGTGATTTGGATCACGACGAGTACGACTCCTTCAACCCCGTTCTCTTGAACGCTTCCGCTTAGCGATCTACAAGGGTATGTAGATGCACTCTCCTTCCCCTCGTTGCTAGTCTCTCCATAGATAGATCTTGGTGACATGTAGGAAAATTTTGAATTTTTGCTACGTTCCCCAACATAACCCTCCTCCCAAATCCATGGCGTCCCAAATCTCCCCGATCGGCAATGATTACAAGGTTAGAACCATCATCGGCAATGAGTTCGACGTCATCTACACCCGTACTTCCGAGACGGTGAAAGGATGCCTTTCTTGCTTCAGACGCATGTTCGAAAACTCACATGATGAGTGGGTCGCTGGGCTAGATGTTGAGTACACCACAGTCGTGGGACGAGAGAAGGATCTAAAGGACGAAGAGAGGAAGAAGCCCGCTGTGATCCAGGTTTGCGTACATAACGTTTGCTTGGTCTACCACATATGCCATGCCGACGTTGAGTGCCAGGATTTTAAGAACTTCCTCGAGGACAAAACAGTCAAATTCGTTACTGTAGACTTTAAGAACGACAAAGAAGTCTTGCGTCGGATAGGCCTCGTTGTAGGCAACCCCTTCGACCTCCAGAAGAATCGGCTGGTGCCCTCCCGTCAGCCCTCAATGCTGACCCTGGCACGAGCCATGGTTCTTCCTTCGTACCGCAAACTAGAGAAACCTCATTACACGTTTCATCGTCATGCATGGTAGCTGAATGTGCTAGATATAGACCACATCCACTACGCTGCAATGGATGGCTACCTTTGTTTCAATATCCACAAGGGTTGGATGAAGAGCAACAGCCAAGTTGGCGGTTCAAGCAAAGAAGTATCGGCCAAGAGGAAGAGGGACAAGGACGAAGTCGAGGACGTGGACGAGGACTCCGAGTAAGGTGGCAGTGTCGTTGCTCATGGCGGTTCTAAACTTCTAATGCAGTGTCTACCGGATTAGTTGCATAATTTAATTTCAGGTGTGATTAGTTTAATTTGAGGGGTGTGTTGTGCTGAGCCCCCAGCAGAACTATGTTATGTTTTTTCTCGTTACTTTAACTCTTCAGTATGTACATACTAGTACTAGTATTTCTTTAATAGAATTTAGCACCCCAATTAAGCACGTACTAGCTTTTTTAATAGTACTATATGCATAATTTGGCGACGAGCGCTCTCTATATGTACCACCTTTTTTTAAAATTTCAATTTTTGCTCCCTGGCGCAATCCATCGATAGTGGAGTACTACTGTACAAAAGTATACATTTTTTAAAAGGCTAGCGTACTGTTCATCACATATATATATATATATATATATATATCCAGTTAAATTCTCAACCTAGAATGACGTGCATGCCATGTAGTAAACCGATCCGGAGGAAGTATAGTAAAAATGAGGTGATTTTACCCAGCGATCGGTGGGGGAGCTTGGCCTGTCATGCGGTCCCACGTGTCATGATGTACCAAGGCGATGCGCGTGTCCCTCTTGAGGCAGAAGCAATACTAGTACGTGGTTTGAGATGATGTCGAACCGAAGTGTGAAATAATGGTTGCTTCGTCCGTCTGGGAAGGTGCGGCATTGTGATTTGACGTCTCATTGCTCATTACTAACACTGGGCCGGTACGAGTGGGGTGCGTCCCCCCTGCTGTTCTGCACTGTTATTTGGTGCTTGACACGTCGACCCGGTTGCACATGAGATGACCCCCACATCCTTTGTCAAAATAAACAACACCCCGATCAATGCATTTCACTCTTCCGTGCAACGGACGGGCACCTTACTTGCTCCTACAGGTGCTTAAGCTTGCCACATAGGCATAAAGTCTGATGTGGCAAGTTAATCAAGAAGAGAGAGACTAGTTTGGTGACCCAAGGAAGAAACGGTGCTAAGCGCGTGTACCTAGGTGAAAAGACAATTTTGAGTCTATAGCTAATTAAATGAAGCAAACTTAGCAACACCATTTAATTGGAAGAGGTCACTCCTTGGCAAATGCAATAAATACTAGTACTCCCTGTGTCCCATAATATAAGAACGTTTTTGGCACTACACTAGTGTCAAAAACGTTCTTATATTATGGGACGGAGGGAGTACGAAGAAAGAGATAGAGAGGAGTAAAAAAATACACTTATAGCCAACCTTGTTGTAGTATGAGTGACTAAGTGATGACTATGTATGACATGCCAACATCAGATAGCCTAACGCACCGTGTTAAATCTCCAAGGGCGCGACCGCGCGAGCGACGCGACGGTCGTGGTAGGCGCGACCATGATACGGGCTGCTGGCAGCCCTTGGATCTGAGATCAAACGGTCGCATGCTAAGTTGCTGAAAATTTGCAGAATAACCCTCCAGGATAGGATATTCGCCCATTGGTCTAGAATCACGCCATGCAACCGTTCGATCTCCGATCCAAGGGCTCTCGGAAGCCCGTATCATGGGAGAATGGAAAGCCACTACCCTGCCGTTCGCACGCTGGCAGTTCGCTCCTACTCGTCCCCGCACGTCCTTTAATACTACGGCGGTTCGCTCCTAGTCGTCCCGTCCATTCACATTACGGCAGTTCCACTAATCCTAACCCTCCTCCCAAATCCATGGCGTCCCAAATCTCCCCGATCGGCGGTGAGTACAAGGTTAGAACCATCACCGGCGATGAGTTCGACGTCATCTACACCCGTTCTTCCGCGACGGTGAAAGGATGCCTTTCTCGCTTCAGACGCATGTTCGAAGACTCACATGATGAGTGGGTCGCCGGGCTAGATGTTGAGTACACCACAGTCGTGGGACGAGAGAAGGATCTAAAGGACGAAGAGAGGAAGAAGCCCGCCGTGATCCAGGTTTGCGTGCATGACTTATGCTTGGTCTACCACATATGCCATGCCGACGTTGAGTGCCAGGATTTTAAGGACTTCCTCGAGAGCAACCTAGTCAAATTCGTTACTGTAGACTTTGGTAACGACAAAGAAGTCCTGCGTCGGATAGGCCTCGTTGTAGGCAACACCTTCGACCTCCAAAAGAATCGGCTGGTGTCCTCTCGTCAGCCTTCAATGCTGACCCTGGCAGGAGCCATGGTTCATCCTTCGTACGGTAAACTGGAGAAACCTCCATACACGTTTCATCGTCATGCATGGCAGCGGAATGTACTAGATATAGACCACATCCAGTACGCTGCAATGGATGGCTACCTTTGTTTCAATATCTACAAGGGTTGGATGAAGAGCAACAGCCAAGTTGGCGGTTCAAGCAAAGAAGTATCGGCCAAGAGGAAGAGGGACAAGGACGAAGTCGAGGACGTGGACGAGGACTCCGAGTAAGGTGGCAGTGTCGTTGCTCATGGTGGTTCTAATGCAGTGTCTACCGGAATAGTTGCAAAGTTTAATTTCAGGTGTGCTTAATTTAATTTGAGGGGTGTGTTGTGCTGAGCCCCCAGCAGAACTATGTTATGTTTCTTCTTGTTACTTTAACTCTTCAGTAAGTACATACTAGTATTTCTTACATTTCATCTTTTAGTTGGTATAGTACTACCACTCGTTTATTCACATTATATACGTACAATATATATGGCCAACATCATATAGCCAGCAGTTTAGTTGTCAAAGAATTTCAGGGTGCTTAGTTTTGTCAAAGAATTCCAGGGTGCTTAGTTTTATTTGAGGGGTGGGTTGTGCTGGACACCATTATTGTGACTAGCCTTTTTAATAGTACTATATGCATAATTTGGCGACGAGCGCTCTCTATATGTACCACCTTTTTTTTAATTTCAAGTTTTGCTCCATGGCGCAATCCATCGATACTACTGCTGTACAAAAGTATACATTTTTTAAAAGGCTAGAGGGCGGGGCAGTCTAGCTTGGTCGGTTTCACGAGAGGCGAGGGCCTTTGTGATTTGACGGCTCATTACTGCTGGAAGGCGGGGCCTTGTGATTTGACTGCTCGTATAAATGCGCCGACGACCTGATCGAGGAGGAGCAAAGAACCGTGCGGTATACTCAAGTTTTCCACTGGAGTAGTACTGCGACGGAGGAGCACGAAACACGGCAGCCCAGTGCCATATGGCGATAAAAAATGATCTAATTTGCTAGTCATCTCATTGTTAGCATTGTTCTATTCATTCCCTCAAAAAACAAAAACCATTGTTCTATTCATGCCTCGCAGAGAACGTGACACGTGCGGCGAAACACCCGAAGCAAAAGATGAAACACAGCAGCAAAAGAAGAAGGAAGATTATCACCCCAAATGATCTAATTCGCCGCGGAGTCGTAACTGCTTCTTCATCGCCTCCACGACCTCCATCTCCTTGCGCGTCTCCTCCGCCATCTTCTTCATTCTGTCCATGACGCGGGATTTCTCGACGCGAGCCTTCATCATCTGTTCCACGGCCGCATTACGTACCTTGACAGCAGCCGGGTGCTCGATGCGGAGCTTCGCCAACTCCTCCTTCTGTTCCATGACGAGGGCCTGCATCATCTTCATCGAGGAACTACTATTCTCATGCAGCTTCTTCCAGCCGGCGTTCTTCTCCTTCAACAGGTCGATCTCGTGGCAGAGCTTCGCCTTGTCCTCCTGAAGTCGCAGGATTTCGCCGGTCGCCTTCTTCTCCGAGGCAATGCTCTTCTTCAGCAGCATCACCAAGCCGGCGGTCAACTCCCCCTGCTGATTGAGCTCAGCGGGCATGTCGTCGAGGCTCTCCTTCAGCAACTCCGTCAAGCCTTGGATGAACTCCTTCTGCTTATTGAGGTGCTTATTGAGCTGATCGGGCATGCCGTCGAGGGATAACGACTCCAGCTCCGCCGGCTCGGCATGTTCGCCTCCGCGGCTAGGGCGCTCCTGGGAGCCATCGCCTGCCCATGAGAGATCTTTTGAGGTCTCTCCGTGACGGCGAGCCCTCTCTTTTTTTCCGCAGCCTTGGTTGCCGCTCCCTTGTTACGAGTAGTTCTCGACCTAGAGCTCTGCTCACCGGCCATGGCAATGACGGACGAAGAAGAAGCACTTATGAGGAGGAAAGGTAGAGTAATTTTCGGTTAGGTAGTTCCCCTTTTTATAACCTAAGTACTAGCACTAGTAGTACTAATACCTGCATAGTGGGAACACGTTCAGGTTTGGTACATAGTACTAGTAGGTGTGAGCAGGCTTTCGAATGTGATGGGAACAAGGTAAAGATTAACTGATGGTTTTGGTTTCGAGGCCTGAAACGGGTCCCTATGAGTTTAGTGGAACATAAATTTCAAGTAGACTACACTGCTCAAATGCGTAAATATTATGTTACTGTCAAAAATTGGCACAAAATACGAAGGAGACCAATGGAAGTACTACTAGCAACCCACGATTTAACTACTCGCATGCGCGCAGTGGAGTAATAATGTCTTTCTTCCGCCCTCACGTCCACTCAATTTGCATGCGCTGTATTAATTGACCATCAATGAAGTGAACGACTTTACACGCGTCAAATTATCACATGGGGTGGATCTTGGTACAAAATTGCGTCCGCCCGTGTACCCGCGTGTGCGTGCGAGGGAATGAGTGCGTGCGTGGCGTGCGTGCACATCTTCGCTTCGTGCATGTACCGCCAGTATGGCTCAGGGAGGACGAGTACATTCTTCTGGAACCAGCAGCACGTCACTGTGATCAATCCACGCAAGGAGGTCGCGACAACGCCTCCACATGTGCCACGTGGCTTCATGAACTGTAAGAGAGACACTGTGTAGCGTGCCATTGGTATTCTAATTTACGTGTTTTGCACATACTCGAAGTACTAGTAATTTACACGTGCATTGCACGCATCAGATTTTGCAACCAAATTATGAATAAATACCACACTATAGCATGTAAGCTCTTAGTCATATATGCGTGATGTAGCCCTTCGTTTAATTCTTATAGTTCATCTCATTCAAAATCAAATTAGTTTTTATAAAAAAGCTAAGAACGCGTGAATAGGAAAAACATGGGATTATAGTGGAATGTCGTATTGAATCCTACAGGATTGTACGAGTGTTTGATTGTGCATAGAAAAAACGCAGAATTCTTTCAAAGAGGTTTGAGTGGATGGGATGTTTCCTATGAAATCTAGTGCAAATGAATCATATGGAAAAATTCCTATGGTTTACAATCCTACGAATCAAACAACCAAGATAGGAAAAATTCCTAATGATTAGAATCCTCCAAAATTCCTTTGAGAATCCTTTGAATCAAAGAAGCCCTTAATCTATTTTATGATTCATGGAATTGTGCGTTGTAAAGCATAAAGTAAAAACAAATAATGGCAATTCAACTAGAAAAAAAGTTTGGGCAGTTATGATACGGAAGATTCTAGAACAAAAGAGAACCACTGTTGTTTTGAGGTTTGTGCATTATGCTTAAGTTCAACCATGGAGTCTGCTAGATTGTACATGTGGCAAAATCCGGTGGGGGGCTAGAAGATGGTGCGAGGGGCCGAGTGGAGGGAGACTATGAAGGAATGCACAAGTGCGAGATCGATATTTAGAGAGAGGGGGCGAACACGTGCGCTGTTGCACGCAGTGGCGGAGCCATGAAAAATAAATGAGCTAGGGGGCCAAGCATTGCTAATCCTTTACGAGGAGGGTCAATTCATGAAATTAAACCTTTTTTAGCAGCAATTGTCTAATGATCACATTCATATTAGCCTCGATATATAGTGATGTTAGGGGGGGGCAGGGCCCTTACTGCCCCCTGTCTTCGCCATTGTGCACGCATCTGAGAGATGAAGCGGAAGGCATGGATGATGAGAGGGGGACGTTGGATATATAATTAATGTGGGTGTATTAGCTATTTATGTTAATCCTATATAGAGAGGTATAGATTGATCGATGTGGACGTGGGAGAGGTATAGATTGATCGATGTGGACGTGGGAAAGAGGGTGAGACCTCACTGGATATATCGATTGATCGGTTTGTGTGGAAAACTATGAAAGACCTAGCTATATACACACATACATAGAGGAACATCGATCGTTGCGCATGCACGCGTGAGAGATAAAGAATGCCCGGTATGAGGGAGAGGGGGATGTGTGTGGGTGTGTGCCTTCATGGGAGACCGACCTGAAGAAAAAGATTGCATGCGTGCGATAGATAATGCCGACTGGTAGTGTGTGTGCATGCATGCACGAGAGAAAGTTAGTGGTACAATTATAAAGAGAAGACTACTGTGTGGGTGTAAAAGAATAGGTGAGGTCATAATCAATGTAAAGTTGAATTCAAATATTTGAATAAGAGATCCTGATGTTTGAAACCCATGCATGCATGAATATAACGGAGATCTGCGCGGTGTGCTTTGGAAACGAGCATGTTGTAATGTATACACATTGAACAAGGTCAGACTGATTTGAATTTGAGATACCGATGGCAGACATCATTTGCCCATGTCGCATCCGTGCATGTAATTGGAGATGATGGGCGGCTTTCGCATCACATATCTATATCTATACCCCTATATATATTATATTATATATATTTTTATATTGTGAGCGGGTAACTTTAACTTTGAAAGATGGTCGTTGGATGAGGCGAATCCGAAGGTCCAAAGATGGCAAATTTGAGCACTATTGGCCGTTGGATATCATCTAGATTCCACCAGATTTCGCCACATGTATAATCTAGAAGACTCCATGGTTGAACTTAAGCATAATGCACAAACATCAAAACACAAGCACTTCTTATTTGTTCTAGAATCTTCCGTATCATAATTGCCCAAATGTTTTTCTACATGATTTGCCATTATTTGTTTTTACTTTATGTCTTACAACGCACAATTCCATGAATCTTAAAATAGATTAGCTTTCTTATAAAAACTAGATGATTTTGAATGAAATGAACTATAAGAATTAAACGAACATCTACATCATGCATATATGACTCAAAGCTTGCATGCTATAATGTGGTATTTATTCATAATTTGGTTGCCAAATCTCATGCGTGCAATGCACGTGTACCTTACTCTAGTCTAAATGGTGTTTGTGTGTGTGTTGTGCGTGTTGAGGTGCAAATTGTCTTTTTTTGGGTACACGTTAAGCTTGTTCTTCCGAAATTTCAAGCCGCGCCTTGTTATGCCGAAAATTGAAGCTAGCGTCTCTGTCTATCGTGCTGCGAAACTCCCGCCTCTTCAACCCGCGCCTTGTTAGCCCGAAATATTTAAGATATATCTTTGTCTCGTTGTGCTCCGACAACTCCCTCCATCTCAACCCGCGCCTTGCTATTCCGAAATTACAACGCGCGCGAAAACTCCCACCTCCTGTGAAATCCCGACACGCGAAATGCCCGTGGTACCCCTGAACCGAAAGAACCGCCTCAAATCGGTGGGGGGTACTTTCGTAACTTACCCCACATTTCGGACAAGCGCGTCTCTAAGCCATGGTTCCCCACTACCATCCCATCCGCCCACCCATTCGTACACCGAGGCCGCGAAAACCCGCGATGAAACCCCACACCCTGCTCCGTCCGCCACCCAGCCGGAGCTTCTTCCCCGACGACGTCGTCCACAGCAACACCTCGATGTCCCTCATCCACCGTACCGGATGAGGATCCGTCGTCGATCTCATCGTCCCGCCGGTTCAGCCACCCCGTCCTCCACCTCCAAGGAGCTGCCCCGACGTTCCCCTCGTCTTTCGCGCCACCTCCATTCCCACACCGCCGTCTTCACCTGCACCACCGGAAGAGCATCATCATCACCGTTTCCTCGGATGAAGCTGCGGCCTAATCGGCGCCACCAAAGAGGTTGTACACTAATCGCCGCATTTTCTTCTTGATTCGATCTCACAGTGCTGCCGGCGCTCGGTCCCGAGCCGACACGGCGCGACTCCATCCACGGCGGCGTCGCCGGCCACTTCCTCCACGGCGTCGCTCCCTCGGCGGCGACGTCCACATCAGTAGGAGCTGCTGCTGCTTTAGCTCTCGCTCGCGCTGCTGCTCTGCTCTTGCTCTCGGTCCCCTGCCTGGTCTGCTCTTGCTATTGCTCTTGCTCGCGCTGCTGCTCTCGCTCTTGCTCTTGCTTGCGATGTTGCTCCAATTTGGCTACACTTCAGTCGACTGAATCGACTTTTGGGTCAGTCGATTTCCAAGGGGTGGGCTCGCCGGGGTGAAGGAAGAACCAGCCGCTGCGGGGAGGGAGGCTCGCCGAAGAGGTACCCCACTATCTATCTTAGGGTTCAGGATGGGGGCGGTGGTCGCTGGCGGTGGCGGGGCGTGGCGGGCGTGGGGGATCGCCGGAGAAAAAGCTCGACATGGGGGGGCTAGAGGGATGGCCGGGGCGGCGGCGGACCGGCGGTGGGGAGTGTTTTCGGGGCGGGCGGGGCGGCGCACCGCCGGCCGCGGGCGGCGGGGGCTACTGTTTGGCCGGTGGTGGCTGGTGGCTCAGGGGGGGTGGAGGTTGAAGATGAACCGCAGGCCCTTGATTTCGTATCCAACGACTGCAAAATCGACTGACCAGAGATGAAAAAGTTAGTCGACCGACGTGTAGCCTCACCTTGCTAGTGCGTTCAGTTTCGACAGCAAAATTCAGTTTCGACAGCAAAATTCAGTTTGGACAGTTAGGTTCAGTTTCGACAGTTAAGTTCAGAGATGACCGGCTGATGTATTTTACATCTAGCACTTTGTGGTTATGTATTTTACGTCATGTATTGGAGATGCTATTACAATTCCACTCAGGTTAACGTTGTTCATTGTCTCTCTTGTCCTGCTTCATCCTCGGCGTCGTACAACTCACCGGAGCTGCTCCAACGACGAAACCCTCCATCACAGCGGAGCAGTACCTCGGGCTCCATCTCCAGACACCTAAGACCTTCTTCCCCTCCTCCGACAGCAAAGTCAGCCAAAGCATCCTCACCGGCCAACCCAATCACGCTGAGATCGACATGGCTTCGCCAAAGAGGTTGTACACTTGTTGCATCTCTTTTTTACTCTACATGTTATATATATAGTCCACTGAGCACTCGTAGTAACGGGAAATACGATTATTTTATCCTACTATATGACAAGCAGTGAGGTACCAGGCAACTTAGCTATCCGTGATGGACTCTCTTGAACGCCATCATTATTTATCTCTGCGCGTTTGAGCTGTGCATTTGTCGATGGGCCTGGGAGTTGAGCTAGTATGGCAGTGGCCTGGGTCCAAAGTAATAGAAGTAGCACAAAAACATTTTTTTAGTGTAGGATTTTCCTTGCTCAAGCCTGCCTACTAGAATCGCCAGTGCTTGAAAGGAAAAGTGAATGAAAAACATAGGAATTGGAAAGTTTCCTATGGTACTACTTTTCATGAATTTGGTGCAAAGGAATGGAGCAAAGGAAAACTGTAGGATTTGTTCCTTTAGTGTCTCCTTGAAAGAAAAACCGTAGGAATTCTAATTTCCACTTCTCCTCCTTTTCATATTCCTATTCATCAAGCACAAGACTAAGAGATAGTAGCATAATAGCATTATAACCGTACATTTTCTTGTGGTTTGACTTAATCTCACCATGCTTTTTTGCATCCTGTGATCTTCCAATTGTTGTGAATCAAACACCCAGATTGGCAGAAATCCTGTGTTTTTAAATTCTCTGTTTTGCACGTGCATTCCTATCCTATTCCTGTCTATTTCCTATCCCTGCATTGTTAGAATCCTCAAATTCAAACAAGCCCTTACTCAATTACTTCTGTTACAGATATGTGTCAAAGAAAACCTTGTGTGGTTTGTCCTGCTCCTGCGGCGCTGTGTTCCACCCCAGCTCAGCTGCTCCAACGACGGAAGGGTTCACCACAGCAGGGATCCGCTCTCCAGACTGTCTTTCGCCGCCTCAGATCTTCTTCCCCGCCGCCGGCAGCCACGACAACTGCATTACCATCATCAACTGAGCAGATGACCTTGAGGACTACACGGGTCCGCAAGAGAGGTCGCACTCTTCCGTGTCTGCTTACGTTATGCGTCGCTTAATATGATGACATGCTACATTATCGTCGTGTTCACCTATTAGACTCCGAGTCAGGTCCAAACTAATGCTGAAACTTGAGTTTTTAAATGGTTGTGGGGTACATATTGGGGCAGCAATCAGTACTATCTGTCTACTATCTGGTTAATCTCCGGTGTCTACTATGAGTTTCATGTTGGGTGCAAACAAACATTAAAGGAGCCATTATCTGTATTTTTTAACTAAAGCTATTATCTGCCTGCTATCATTGGTTTTGGGTCTATCCACAGTTTGCTACCATCACTCTGGATTTGTGCATGCACTCCTTACATAATCTCACTATGTTTTATTCCTATGCATGCCAGTTATTGTACACAATGGAACTGATCATGTAGAGCAAAAGAGACGAGCCTTGCGTGGCAATAAAATTTCATGCAGACGTCGTTCCATGGTGGGCGCAAAGGCAGCCCCCCCTCCACCCATTTCGGATCGTAATCAAGAGGAAGATAACTGTTCTGAGGGGGATTCAGAAGGAGAAGACCACTCCTATTTACCCCATGAGGTCTTCGCTCTAACTTGGCATGCTGATGTTGGTAATATCATGCATATGGTGCCTTGCATTGCTTACTGTATACATTAAAGATGTCATCTGCTTAGTTTAGACATGCTTTGTGTCAATGCCATCTGTTTTGTTTCTTTATCATATATGTGAATCATGCAATGCCATCTTGTCTAGCCAGGCATCATATATGTGAATTTTGCAATGCCACCCTGGTTAGCCAGTCATCTTATATGTGAATTATATCATGCCATCATTTTTTTATTATGTGTTAAATTTGTCAACAATTTTAGTACATTCAATTACTCTTCCTGTGCATCAGCCATTCGGCACGGTCATGGAAAAATCTGGAGTGGAAACAAGGTCTTCAGAGCAGACAATGCTATCTGACGAAGCGCATGTCTTGCTGGTTACCGATAGCTCCTCAGAGGAGGATTCAGAGACAGATGACCAGTCATATTTCCCCCCTGAGGTGCATGCCCTAACTTGGCAGGGTTATGTTACTCATATCGTGCGTATGGTATCTTGCATTGCTATGTCATTTGCTTAGTTTAGACATGCTTTGTGTGAATGCCACCTGTTTAGTGTCTAATTACCATATATGTGAATTATGCAATGCCATCTTGTTGCAAGACATTATATATGTGAATTATGCAATGTTATCTTGTTGCAAGGCATTATGTATGTGAATTATGCAATGCCATGCTGTTTAGGCAAGCGTCATATATGTGAATTATATCATGCCGTCCTTTTTTTGTATTTCTCATTGCTTTTGTCGACAATGTTTGTATATTCAACTGCTCTTCCTGTGCATCAGCCATTTGAATTGGTGATGGAGAAATCTGGAGTGAAAACAAGGTCTTCAGAGCAGACAATGCTACCTGCTGAAGCAGATATCTTGCTGGTTACAGATAGCTCTTCAGAGGAGGATTCAGAGGCAGATGACCAGTCCTATTATCCCCCTGAGGTGTATGCTCAAACTTGGCAGGGTTATATTACTCATATAATGCATATGTTGTATTGCAATGCTTATTTTTTACATCATATACACAATATTGAATGCCATCTCCTTAGTTGACACATCATATATGCAATTGCCCTCTGCTCACTTCCTTAGTATATAAATCATATATTTGAATTATGTCATGCCATGATGTTTACATAGACAGCATGTATCTGAATTATGGCATGCCAACCCATTTTCTAAAGACATAATATAGTTATATCATCTCATCCTGTTTACATAGTCATCATATTTTAAATTATGTCATTCTATCCGTGAATTATATCATGCCATCATGTTTCCATCGACGGCATGTTTGTGATTTATGGCATGCCAACCACTTTAATAGACACATCGTATAGTTATATCATGTCATCCTGTTTACATAGTCATCATATTTTGAAGTATGTCATTCTATCCTGTTTAGTTAGCCATCATACATGTGAAATTGTGTCATGCTATCCTGTTTAATTAGCCATCATATATGTGAAATTATGTCCTGCTATTCTGTTTGCTTAGACAACATAAATGTGAATTATTTCATGCCCTGTTTTCTTCCCTACTATCCATTGCACCTGTCTATCTTACAATGTCTGTACATTCAATTACTTTTCTTGTTTATCAGCCATTTCAATTGGAGGGAGTGATGGCAGTATCTGTGGGAGTAAAAACACGGTCTTCAGAAAAGATCGTGCTACCTGTCGATGCAGATAGAACCACGGTTGTACTTGCCCAAGAATCAGCCCCACCACACATAACCCACACTCATGCAGATTGTACCCCTACCCAGTTGGACAGAGAACCAGCTACACCCCTTCTAACCCCAACCCCAGCAGATAGACACCCAGTTCCCGTTGACACAGCACCGTCTCCACCACAGAGCACCCAAACACGAGCAGTTAGTAAGGCAACTGCAGTGCCCAAATCACGAGGACCACCACTCCGAACCCGAAGTCAACGCTTAAAGCAGAAGAAGAATTGTTCTCAGGTCAGGTTCCGTAGCTATGGTTCATACTACTTTGCTCTTGCATCACTGTATTTACTGATACCAACCAATTTCAAATTTGAAGGATGCAATTGAAACTCCAATGGCGCAACAGGTATGTTTTAAACCTGTTTCTTCAACGTGTTTGGCTGTTTGCTGTTGTAACTTGCTCTATGTTGATTTCAGTTTCAATTGAATAAACAGTTATGTTCTCATGCCATGCACATTACTCCCTCCGTTCCTAAATATAAGTCTTTGTAGAGATTTCACTATGAACCACATACGGATGTATATAGATGCATTTTAAGTGTAGATTCATCCATTTTGTTCCGTATGTAGTCCGCCTAGTGGAATCTCTACAAAGACTTATATTTAGGAACGGAGGGAGTACAAGTGTTGTTATTGCTGTGTAGTTTCCCACACTTATATTCTGTCTATGCTGCTTTGTCTTAAATAGATATGATTCGAACTGTATCTATCTTGATTTGGCAACATAAACTAGAATGATATAGACCATACAGTGACCATACTACATAGATATATGTTTGTTTCATGCTGTTATCCTGTCCACCTTACTACTGAACTGGTTTACCAAAATGAGTTTCATATACTACATTGTAAACCTGAGATGTGTTTGTTTGTTTCCCTTTTAGAACGCGGATAAAATATTGGAGAAGAGTACCCTGTTATGCAATGGTAAAGGAAGTAATGCAGATAAGGTTCAAGATAGTGAGACATCCCTGTTGGTCTCCAAGAAAGCTGATAAAAACTATATTGAGGACACTGAGACAACCCCAAAGTCCTGTCTTGATGTAGTGTTCGAGTTACTGGCTACCACTGCTGGCACCAGCTCTTCGAACTCGTTGCCTGAATCAGTTCGGCTTCTTGAGTCTCAACTTCAAGTTGAAAGACATCGATCAGATGTTATGCGACAGGAAGCCGAAGGACTGAGGAAGTCCCTGCAGAATTCAGATGCATACTTTCTGGTGCAACAGCAGGCGCTGGAGGACTTAAGCGCCAAACAAGAGAAAGTTAATAAGCTTGCTAAGCATCTTGCCAGCATTATGGGTACCCAGGATATTGTTTCTTGAGCTCTTCTGAAGTGGTTTCAGTTCTGGACTTGTTTTGCTGCGGCGTTTATATGCTGTGTGTTCCCTATATTTGCACTGGTGGCGAACTTTGATGCCCAGTGGATGTAATATGTGTAATAGCCGTGATAGCCTAGTGTAAGTTGCTTGCTTATTTATTTCCTTGTTGTCTTGTTTATTTGTTTGCTTGTAGTCAGTGCAGTTCTTTTTCTGTGGTTTGCTAGTGGCTGCAACAACCTATTTTTAAAAACTAGGCCACAATAACCATGGGCTAATATTTACTGTAGTGAGACTGCACCTACGGGCCCTATAAACAGTGGGCCTTCCACGGGCCGTATAAATAGTGGGCCTTCCACGGGCCGTAGAAACAATGGGCCTTCTACGGGCCGCAGAAACAATGGGCCTTCTACGGGCCGTATCATCAATGGGCCTTATACGGGCAGTATGATCGATTGGCCAAACATGGGCCAATAACAGGCCGCATTATGGCCGTAAACGGGCTAGAGTTGGAATCGTCCGTTCATGGGCCGACCATAACGGGCCATCGTTAATAGGCCGTATTTCATGATGCTATGAAAACGGCCCAACGTGTTAACGGACCACAAACGGGCCGACTGTAACCACGGGCTGAATTTGGCCCATAAGCAGAAAATGACAGTAACGGGCCGTAAGTAAACGAATGCTGGAAATGAGCCCAAGAATAAATGGGCTCTGAGAAGGCCGAAAGATAACATGGGCTGGAAACGGCCCAACGGAATAACGGGCCCTTAATGGGTATAAAGTGATACACTGTTCATTACGGGCCAGTTTCACCACGGGCCGTTAATGGGTGTAAAGTAATACACTGTTCATTACGGGCCAGTTTCACCACGGGCCGTTAATAGGCCAAGAGTTACATAGGGCCTCATATGGGCCGAAAGACGTCATGGGCCATACATGGGCCAGAAGTGAAAACGGGCTGGAATCATATTGGGTGGCCCAGATGACGCTACTGGGCCTAATTCGGATAGGGCGTAACGGGCCTTGGGTTAGCGGGCTGTAAATGGGCTATATGCGAACATGCCGTTAACAGGCTTTACATGGGCCGGCCCGCCACCTTTTGACCAAGTCAAATGGGCCGGCCTTTTCACAGGAATGGGCCTCTGTTGGGCCGTGCCACGTCTCGACGTATCATAGGCGCCTTCTGTCCAATGAGTGGATGACATCTGTCCCAACGGTGAGCCGACACGTGTTTCCTCCAGCCAATGATGATTTTACACGTGGAAAATCCCCATTGGTCGGGCTGTTAACGGGTTATCGGATCCAAAACCCGAACCGGTAGCTTAACGGCGTTCCGTTACGGTGGATGCCATGTGTCGGTCACCCTTGATGAAAGCACTTCTGTGACGCGCGATTTATCGTCATGGAAGTGGACACTTCCGTGATGATAATTTTGGTAATGTCATGGAACACTTCTACGACAGCATAGGTATGACTATCTTGATTCTGTCATAAATTTGTCATGGATGTACATGCATGACAAAAAACGCGACCTACTGTGACAAACACGTATCATCACGGAAGTGTATTTTTTTGTAGTGAAGGCAATATGACAATGATTAAACATGTCATAATAAATGAAACGGTGGAAACTTGCATGGCAATATATCTCGGAATGGCTATGGAAATGCCATAATAGGTAGGTATGGTGGCTGTTTTGAGGAATATATAAGGAGGTTTATGTGTGATAGAGCGTATCGTATCACGGGGTTTGGATGCACCGGCGAAGTTTGCACCAACTCTCAAGGTGAGAAAGGGAAATGCACGGTACCGTAGAGGCTAGCAATGATGGAAGGGTAAGAGTGCATATAATCCATGGACTCACATTAGTCATAAAGAACTCATATACTTATTGCAAAAGTTTATTAGCCCTCGAAGCAAAGTACTACTACGCATGCTCCTAGGGGAAGGGTTGGTAGGAGTTAACCATCGCGCGATCCCGACCTCCAGTCATAAGGAAGGCAATCAAAAGAGCACCCCATGCTACAAATTTGTTACACAACTTTTACCATACGTGCATGCTACGGGACTTGCCAACTTTAACACAAGTATTTCTCAATTTCATAATTACCCAATTAGCATGACTCTAACATTACCACCTTTATATCTCAAAACAATTATCAAGCATCAAATTGATCATAGTGTTCAATGCACTTTCTATGATAGTTTTTATTATACCCAACTTGGATGCCCATCATATTAGGGCCAATTTTATAATCAAAGCAAATACCATGATGTTCTAAAAGACTCTCAAAATAATATAAGTGAAGCATGAGGGCAAGATTGTCCAGCTCAAAAGATATAAGTGAAGCACATAGAGTATTCTAATAAATTCCGAATCATGTGTGTCTCTCCCAAAAGGTGTGTAAAGCAAGGAAGATTGTGGTAAACTAAAAAGAAAAGACTTATATTATACAAGACGCTCCAAGCAAAACACATATCATGTGGTGAATAAAAATATAGCTCCAAGTAAAGTTACCGATGAACGAAGACGAAAGAGGGGATGCCATACAGGGCATCCCCAAGATTAGTCTCTTGGTTGTCCTTGAATATTACCTTGGGGTGCCTTGGGCATCCCCAATCATAGGCTCTTGCCACTCCTTATTCCATAGTCCATCGAATCTTTACCCAAAACTTGAAAACTTCACAACACAAAACTCAACAGAAAACTCGTAAGCTCCGTTAGTATAAGAAACAAATCACCACTTAGATACTATTGTAAACTCATTCTAAATTCTTATTGGTGTAATATCTACTGTATTACAACTTCTCTATGGTTCATACCCTCCGATACTACTGATAGATTCATAAAAATAAGCAAACAACACATAGAAAACAGAATCTGTCAAAAACAGAACAGTCTGTAGTAATCTATATCAAACTTATACTTATGGAAATCCAAAAATCCTACAAACTTAGGAAAACCTGAGAAATTTGTGTACCAATCCATATCAAAAAGAATCAGATCAAAATCACGTTTCTGTGCATTATCAAAACTAATTTACTGGGTGCAAAAGTTTCTGATTTTCAGCAGGATCAACACAACTATCACCGTAAGCTATCCTAAAGGTCTTACTTGGCACTTAATTGAAACAAAAGCTATAAAACATGATTAATACAGTAGCATAATAATGTGGACACACAAAAACAGTAAGGGTAAATTTTGGGTTCTCTCCCAAGAAGCGCTTTTCTTTAATGCCTTTCTAGCTAGGCATGATGATGACAATGATGCTCACATAAAAGATAAGAATTGAAACATAATGGGAGCATCATGAAGCATATTACTAACACATTTAAGTCTAACCCACTTCCTATGCATATGGATTTTGCGAGCAAACAACTTATGGGAACAATAATCAACTAGCATATGAAGGCAAATAAAGCATAACTTTAAAACTTTAAGCACATAGAGAGGAAACTTGATATTATTGCAATTCCTACAAGCATATGTTCCTCCTTCAGAATAATTTTCAGTAGCATCATGAATGAATTCAACAATATAACCATCACATAAAGCATTCTTTTCATGATCTACAAGCATAGAAATTCTATTGGTCTCCACATAAGCAAAATTCTTCTCATTCGGAAGAGTGGGAGTATCATAAGAGACTCGAATACTATAAATTGTTTCCACATTAAAAGAGTAATGTTCAGAAAAAGGGTAATCATAATCATGACAAATTTTATAAATATAATCATCACTACTTTTTATAGCATAAGTGTCATCACAATAATCATCATAAATAGGAGGCATGCTATCATCATAATAAATTTGCTCATCAAAACTTGGGAGGCTAAAAATATTGTCTTCATTAAACATAGCATCCCCAAGCTTGGGACAAATATTAATTGCGGCAAATAAATTTGCAAACATGTCATTCTCATCAAACATAGAACCCAAGCTTGGGCCTTTTCATATCATAAGCATAATCACTCTCATCATTAATTGCATGGATAGCACCAATAGTATAGCAATTATCATCATCACAACGAGTAATAGGAGCAACATCATTTGGGAGGTGTACCTTTTTACCTTTGCTTCTATGTCTTTCTTTTTCTTCTTCGCATCATGTGTGGGGTTAACCCTCTTTTTGGAGCTCCTTATTAATGAGATTGGTTGGATAGAAGGCTCCTCCTCGTTACCTGATTCATCATAAGAAAGAATAGGAGGATATTGGGAAATCTCTTCCCTTTCATTAGTATTCTCTTCATCTTCTATTTGTTTTCTTGATTTTATGTAATTGGCAATGTAAGGATTTTCAATGCAATTCACCAACATATAAATTTCCTCGAGATCAAAATCAAGAACTTTATCAAGGACAAACTCTGGAAGATTCTTAGTTAAACATTTCATTTCTTCATAACCCATAAGCAAACTAAGTTCATTATGATGTGCAAGGGAAATCAAGTCATCACAATTTTTGGACACGGTCCGATCATAAAACAATTTGCATTGGGTATTCAAATGATCGTGTTCATTGCAAAGTTCACAAGGATGGCAAATAAATTTTAAATTTTCAGCACAAACTTCTAGCCTCTCTTGCAACCATTTAGTTTCTAAATACTTATGCCTCTTGCAAAATCTATCTTCCCTATTTGGTGTGTACTTACAAACTCTATGCACTCCACAAAAGTTGACATGTTTATAAGAGACAGTTTCATCATGACTAGTGCAATTATCATTAGTACTATGGATATTCAAAGAGTTCATACTAACAACATTGCAATCATGCTCATCATTCAAAGATTTAGTGCCAAACATTTTATAGACTTCTTCTTCTAGCACTTGAGCACAATTTTCCTTTCTATCATTCTCACGAAAGTTATTAAAAAGATGAAGCGTATGAGGCAAACTCAATTCCATTTTTTTGTGTAGTATTATTTTATAAACTAAACTAGTGATAAAACAAGAAACTAATGGATTCGATTGCAAGATCGAAAGATATACCTTCAAGCACTCACCTCCCCGGCAACGGCGCTAGAAAAGAGCTTGATGTCTACTATGCAACCTTCTTCTTGTAGACGTTGTTGGGCCTCCAAGTGCAGAGGTTTGTAGGACAGTAGCAAATTTCCCTCAAGTGGATGACCTAAGGTTTATCAATCCGTGGGAGGCGTAGGATGAAGATGGTCTCTCTCTAACAACCCTGCAACCAAATAACAAAGAGTCTCTTGTGTCCCCAACACACCCAATACAATGCTAAATTGTATAGGTGCACTAGTTCGGCGAAGAGATGGTGATGCAAGTGCAATATGGATGGTAGATATGAGTATTTGTAATCTGAAAATATAAAAACAGCAAGGTAACAAGTGGTAAAAGTGAGTCTAAACGGTATTGCAATGCTAGGAAACAAGGCCTAGGTTTAATACTTTCACTAGTGCAAGTTCTCTCAACAATAATAACATAATTGGATCATATAACTATCCCTCGACATGCAACAAAGAGTCACTCCAAAGTCACCAATAGCGGAGAACAAACGAAGAGATTATTGTAGGGTACGAAACCACCTCAAAGTTATCCTTTCTGATCGATCTATTCAAGAGTCCGTAGTAAAAATAACACGAAGCTATTCTTTCCATTCGATCTATCATAGAGTTCGTACTAGAATAACACCTTAAGACACAAATCAACCAAAACCCTAATGTCACCTAGATACTCCAATGTCACCTCAAGTATCCGTGGGTATGATTATACGATATGCATCACACAATCTCAGATTCATCTATTCAACCAACATAAAGTACTTCAAAGAGTGCCCCAAAGTTTCTACCAGAGAGTCAAGACGAAAACGTGTGCCAACCCCTATGCATAAGTTCATTGAACCCGCAAGTTGATCACCAAAACATACATGAAGTAGATCACATGAATATCCCGTTGTCACCACATATAAGCATGGAAAGACATACATCAAGTGTTCTCAAATCCTTAAAGAATCAATCCGACAAGACAACTTCAAGGGGAAAACTCAATTCACTACAAGAGAGTAGAGGGGGAGAAACATCATAAGATCCAACTATAATAGCAAAGCTCGCGGTACATCAAGATCGTATCACCTCAAGAACACAATAAAGAGAGATCAAACACATAGCTACTGGTACATACCCTCAGCCCCGAGGGTGAACTACTCCCTCATTGTCATGGAGAGCGCCAGGATGATGAAGATGGCCACCGGTGATGGCTTCCCCCTCCGACAGGGTGCCGGAACGGGCTCCCGAGAGGTTTTTGGTGGCTACAGAGGCTTGCGGCGGTGGAACTCCCGATCTAGGTTATTTTCTGGAGGTTTCAGTATTTCTAGGAATTTTTGGCATAGGTCTCACGTCAGGGGTGTTTTCGGGCTGTCCACGAGGCAGGGAGGTGTGCCCAGGGGGGTGCGCGCGCCCCCCACCCTCATGGGCAGCCCGGGACTCTCCTCGCCCAACTCTTTCACTCCAGGGGCTTCTTTTGGTCCACAAAAAAATCATCAAAAATTGGCACGTCAATTGGACTCTGTTTGGTATTCCTTTTCTGTAAAACTCATAAACAAGGAAAAAAACAAAAACTGGCACTGGGCTCTAGGTTAATAGGTTAGTCCCAAAAATCATATAAAATAGCATATAAAACATCCTAGATGGATAATATAATAGCATGGAACAATCAAAAATTATAGATACGTTGGAGATGTATCACGAAGCACGTCGGTAGAACCAGTCTCGCGTAAGCATACGCGTAATGTCGGTCCGGGCCGCTTCATCCAACAATACCGCCAAATCAAAGTATGTCATACTGGTAAGCAGTATGACTATTATCGCCCATAACTCACTGTTCTACTCGTGCATATAACATCTACGCATAAACCTGGCTCTGATACCACTGTTGGGGAACGTAGTAATTTCAAAAAAAATCCTACACACACACAAGATCATGGTGATGCATAGCAACGAGAGGGGAGAGTGTTGTCCATGTACCCTCGTAGACCAAAAGCGAAAGTGTTATGACAACGCGGTTGATGTAGTCGTACGTCTTCACGATCGACTGATCCTAGTACCGAACGCACTGCACCTCTGCGATCTACACACGTTCAGCTCGGTAACGTTCCACGAACTCCGATCCAGCAAAGTGTCGAGGGAGAGTTATGTCAGCACGACGGCGTGATGACGGTGATGATGATGCTACCGACGTAGGGCTTTGCCTAATCATCGCAACGATATGACTGAGGTGGATTATGGTGGAGGGGGGCACCGCACACGGCTAAGAGAGATCAATGATCAACTTGTGTATCTATGGGGTACCCCCTCCCCCGTATATAAAGGAGTGGAGGAGGGGGAGGGCCGACCCTCTAATATGGCGCGCCCTGGGGAGTCCTACTCCCACCGGGAGTATGATTCCCCCCCTTCCAAGTAGTAGGAGTAGGAAAGAAGGAAAGGGAAGAGAGAAGAGAAGGAAGGAGGGGGCGCTGCCCCTCCCCCTAGTCCAATTCGAACTAGGCCTTGGGGGGGCGCGTGGCCTGCCCTAGGCAGCCCCTCTCTCTCTCTCCCTTAAAGCCCAATAAGGCCCATATACTCCCCGGTGAATTCCTGTAACTCTCCGGTACTCCGATAAATACCCGATCCGCTCAGAACCTTTTCGATGTCCGAATATAGCCTTCCAATATATCGATCTTTACATCTCGAACATTTAGAGACACCTCATCATGTCCCTGATCTCATCCGAGACTCCGAACAACATTCGGTACATCAAAACACATAAACTCATAATACCGATCGTCACCGAATGTTAAGCGTGCGGACACTATGGGTTCAAGAACTATGTAGACATGGCCGAGACATGTCTCTGGCCAATAACCAATAGCGGAACCTGGATGCTCATATTGGCTCCCACGTATTCTACGAAGATCTTTATCGGTCAAACCGCATAACAACGTACCTTGTTCCCTTTGTCATTGGTATGTTACTTACCCGAGATTGGATCGTCGGTATCTCAATACCTAGTTCAATCTCGTTACCGGCAAGTCTCTTTACTCATTCCGTAATGCATCATCCTATAACTAAATTATTAGTCACATTGCTTGCAAGGCTTATAGTGATGTGCACTACCGAGAGGGCCCAGAGATACCTCTACGACAATCGTAGTGACAAATCCTAATCTCGATCTATGCCAACTCAACAAACACCCTCGGAGACACCTGTAGAGCACCTTTTATAATCACCCAGTTACATTGTGGCGTTTGGTAGCTGTTGGGGATCGTTGTAGAAATTAAAAAAAATTCTACGCATCACCAAGATCAATCTATGGAGAGACTAGCAACGAGAGAGAGGGGCGTGCATCTTCATACCCTTGAAGATCGCGATACAGAAGCGTTATTCTTGGATTTAAATGACCATAAAACATATCTCTCAAATAAATAGAACAACCATTATTCTTGGATTTAAATGAGTAGCCATCTCGCATTAAATGAGATCCAGATACAATGTTCATTCTCAAAGTTGTCACTAAATAACAATTATTGAGGTTTAAAACTAATCCCGTAGGTAAATGTAGAGGTAGCGTGCCGACAGTGACCACATCGACCCTGGAACCATTCCCGGCGCGCATTGCCACCTCGTCCTTCGCCAGTCTCCGCTTATTCTGTAGCTCCTGTTTTGAGTTACAAATATGAGAAACCGCACCGTATCAAATACCCAGGAGCTACTACGAGTACTGGTAAGGTACACATCAATAACATGTATATCACATATACCTTTGGTGTTGCCAGCCTTCTTGTCCGCTAAGTACTTGGGGCAATTCCGCTTCCAGTGACCGTTTCCCTTGCAATAAAAGCACTCAGTCTCAGGTTTGGCTCCATGCTTGGCTTCTTCTCGGAAACTGGCTTACCGGGCGCGGCAACTCCCTTACCGTCCTTCTTGAAGTTCTTCTTACCCTTGCTTTCTTGAAACTAGTGGCTTTATTGACCATCAACACTTGATGTTCCTTTCTGATCTCCACCTCCGCTAATTTCAGCATTGAATATACCTCAGAAATAGTTTTATCCATCCCCTGCATATTGAAATTCACCACAAAGTTTTTGTAACTAGGTGGAAGCGACTGAAGGATTCTGTCAATGACCGCGTCATCCAGGAGATTAACTCCTAGATGAGACAAATGTTTGTGCAATGATGACCCACAAGTATAGGGGATCTATCGTAGTCCTTTCGATAAGTAAGAGTGTCGAACCCAACGACGAGCAGAAGGAAATGACAAGTGGTTTTCAGTAAGGTATTCTCTGCAAGCATTGAAATTGTAGGTAACAGATAGTTTTGTGATAAGATAATTTGTAACGGGTAACAAGCAATGAAAGTAAATAAAGTGCAGAAAGGTGGCCCAATCCTTTTTGTAGCAAAGGACAAGCCTGGAAAATTTCTTATAATGAGAAAAGCGCTCCCGAGGGCACATGGGAATTATCGTCAAGCTAGTTTTCATCACGCTCATATGATTCGCGTTCGGTACTTTGATAATTTGATATGTGGGTGGACCAGTGCTTGAGTACTGCCCTTACTTGGACAAGCATCCCACTTATTATTAACCCCTATTGCAAGCATCCGCAACTACAAAATAAGTATTAAGGTAAACCTAACCATAGCATGAAACTAGTGGATCCAAATCAGCCCCTTACGAAGCAACGCATAAACTAGGGTTTAAGCTTCTGTCACTCTAGCAACCCATCATCTACTTATTACTTCCCAATGCCTTCCTCTAGGCCCAAATAATGGTGAAGTGTCATGTAGTCGACGTTCACATAACACCACTAGAGGAGAGACAACATACATCTCATCAAAATATCGAACGAATACCAAAATCACATGACTACTAATAGCAAGACTTCACCCATGTCCTCAGGAACAAACATAACTACTCACAAAGCATATTCATGTTCATAATCAGAGGAGTATTAATATGCATTAAGGATCTGAACATATGATCTTCCACCAAGTAAACCAATTAGCATCAACTACAAGGAGTAATCAACACTAATAGCAACCCACGGGTACCAATTTGTGGTTTTGATACAAGATTGGATACAAGAGATGAACTAGGGTTTTGAGAGGAGATGGTGCTGGTGAAGATGTTGATGGAGATTGACCCCCTCCAGATGAGAGGATCGTTGGTGATGACGATGGTGATGATTTCCCCCTCCCGGAGGAAAGTTTCCCCGGCAGAACAGCTCCGCCGGAGCCCTAGATTGGTTCCGCCAAGGTTCCGCCTCGTGGCGGTGGAGTTTCGTCCCGTAAGCTTGCTTATGATTTTTTCCAGGGTAAAAGCCTTCATATAGCAAAAGATGGGCATCGGAGGGCCACTAGGGGGCCCAGGAGACAGGGGGCGCGCCCAGTAGGGGTGGGCGCGCCCCCACCCTCCTGGCCAGGGTGTGGGCCCCCTCTGGTGTTTTCTTCGCTCAATAATTCTTATTAATTCCAAAACTAACTTTCCTGGAGTTTCAGGATTTTTGGAGCTGTGCAGAATAGGTTTCCAATATTTGATCCTTTTCCAGCTAGAATTCCAGCTGCTGGCATTCCCTCTCTTCATGGTAAACCTTGTAAAATAAGAGAGAATAGCCATAAGTATTGAGACATAATGTGTAATAACAACCCATAATGCAATAAATATTGATATAAAAGCATGATGCAAAATGGACGTATCAACTCCCCCAAGCTTAGACCTCGCTTGTCCTCAAGCGGAAGCCGAAATCGAAAAATATGTCCACATGTTTAGAGATAGAGGTGTCGATAAAAATAAAATACGGACATGAGGGAATCATGATCATTCTTATAACAGCAACATATATAGATTTTGTCATATGATTTCTTATGCTCAAGTAACAATCAATTCACAATGTCAAGTATGGTTCAAAAACTTCATTGAGAACTAACAAACTATAATCTCAGTCATTGAAGCAATTGCAATTTATCATAACATCAGAAAGAGTCAAGAATAGAGCTTTTCAGCAAGTCCACATACTCAACTATCATATAGTCTTCTACAATTGCTAACACTCACGCAATACTTGTGGTTATGGAGTTTTAATCGGACACTGAGAAAGATAGGGGCTTATTGTGTTGCCTCCCAACGTATTCACCTTTGGGTGATGTCAACAATAATAATTCATGCTAACTTACATCCAATTGGATATATATCAGGATCTTTCAAACACGAGGAGCTTGCCAAAGCATAAAATGAAAAAGGGAAAGGTGAAGATCACCTTGACTCAAGCATAAAGTAAAAACATAAAGTAAAAGATAGGCCCTTCGCAGAGGGAAGCAGAGGTTGTCATGTGCTTTTAGGGTTGGATGCACAAAATCTTAATGCAAAAGAACGTCACTTTATATTGCCACTTGTGATATGAACCTTTATTATGAAGCCCATCGCTTTTTATTACTTCCATATCACATGATCGTATAAAGCTTATTTTTGCCGCACTAATAAGTCATACATATTTAGAGAGCAATTTTTATTGCTTGCAACATGACAACTTACTTGAAGGGTCTTACTCAATCCATAGGTAGGTATGGTGGACTCTCATGGCAAAACTGGTTTTAAGGATAGTTGGAAGCACAAGTAGCATCTCTACTTGGTGCAAGGAATTTTGGCTAGCATGAGGGGGAAAGGCAAGCTCAACATGTTGGGAAGATCAATGACAATATACTTTAACTGAGATGTGAGAAAACATAAACCATTACGTTGTCTTCCTTGTCCAACATCAACTCTTTTAGCATGTCATACTTAATGAGTGCTCACAATCATAAAAGATGTCCAAGATAGTATACTTATATGTGAAAACCTCTCTTTCCTTATTACTTCCTATTAATTGCAACTATGACCAAAACTACGTTTGTCAACACTCAACAACTTTTATGCCTCATACTCTTTATATGTGAAGTCATTACTATCCACAAGATCAATATGAACTCTTTTATTCTTTTTATTCTTTCTACTTCTCAAGATCATAGCAAGATAGAAAAGCCCTTGACTCAACACTAATCTTTATTATAGATAGCTCACGGACTCGATTACATAAAGAGATCACAAAGCAAAACTTAAAAACTACTTGATACCAAAACTTCAATCTACTAGATCAAGATATTACTAAAAGGATCAAACTAAGTAAAACGGTAAAGATAGGAGTGTGATGGTGATACGATACCGGGGCACCTCCCCCAAGCTTGGCAGTTGCCAAGGGGAGTGCCCATACCCATGTAATTATGTCCTCGGAGGTGGTGAAGAAGGAGTTGTCGATGATGTAGGCTTCTTCCTCAATTTACGCTTGAGGATAGTATTTTGCTCCTTTAGATCATCGATCTCCTGCTCAAGACTTAATATTCTTTTACATAGTTCCTGTTTATTTTCCTGCAAGAGACGAAAAGGGGTAAACTCGATCTTTGGCTTCTTTGCTCTATCAGGGAGGCTTGACTTTTTAAAATCCACATGCATGTCCCCAGGTTGAGGTAATGGGGCTTCGTCTTCGTCTGAACTAGTCTCCTCCTTTCCCTTAGGCTCATAGTCTTCCTCTTCTTCAGTGGTCCAACCACCATGCTCCAAGTCCCCGTAGACCTTAGGGTCTGCAAGGCAATCGGCCACATAGCTTTCCCCTTCCGAATCCTAAGACGACATATTGCTCTAAATCTGTAACAGAAACAGCTCAAAACAAAAACAGAGGAGTTTTGCATGATATGGTGGTCAAAACCTTCAGGAGATTATATAATGAATTTTTACTGACTAAAATATGTAACGTGCAAAAAAACGGAGTCCGGGAGGCACACGAGGTGCCCACGAGACAGGGGCGCGCCCAGTAAGGGTGGCGCGCCCTCCACCCTCGTGGAGGCCTCATGTCCTTCCCGGATTACTTCTTTCTTTCCAAAATTCTTAAATATTCCAAAACGGAGGAAAATTGCCATTAGAGTTGTTTTGGAGTCGGTTTACTTACCGTACCACATACCTATTCCTTTTCGGAGTCTGAAACATTCTGGAAAGTGTCCTTTATGTATTCCTCCGGGGTTACGGTCTCAATAATATTAGATTCAACATTGATAGGATTACCTAAGATATAATGTTTGATTCTTTGACCGTTCACCACCCTCGGACTTGTGCCTTCGAAGTTGTTGATTTTTATGGCACCGGAACGATAGACCTCCTCGATAACGTAAGGACCTTCCCATTTAGAGAGCAGTTTTCCTGCAAAAAATCTTAAACGAGAGTTGAATAGCAACACATAATCACCTACGTTAAACTCACGCTTTTGTATTCTTTTGTCATGCCATCGTTTGACTTTTTCTTTGAACAGCTTGGCATTCTCATAGGCTTGGGTTCTCCATTCATCAAGTGAGCTAATATCAAATAACCTCTTCTCACCGGCAAGTTTGAAGTCATAGTTGAGCTCTTTAATAGCCCAATATGCTTTATGTTCAAGTTCAAGAGGTAAGTGACATGCTTTTCCATAAACCATCTTATACGGAGACATACCCATAGGACTTTTATATGCAGTTCTATAGGCCCATAATGCATCATCAAGTTTCTTGGACCAATTCTTTCTAGATCTATTCACAGTTTTTTGCAAAACTATTTTGAGCTCTCTATTGCTCAACTCTACTTGACCACTAGACTGTGGGTGATAAGGAGATGCGATTCTATGATTAACATCATACTTAGCAAGCATCTTACGGAAAGCACCATGAATAAAATGTGAACCACCATCAGTCATAAGATATCTAGGGACTCCAAACCTCGGAAAAATAACTTCTTTAAGCATTTTAATAGAAGTGTTATGATCAGCACTACTAGTTGGAATAGCTTCTACCCACTTAGTAACGTAATCAACAGCAACTAAAATATGTGTGTAACCATTAGAGGCAGGAAAAGGTCCCATATAATCAAAGCCCCAAACATCAAATGGTTCAATAACAAGAGAATAATTCATAGGCATTTCTTGACGTCTACTAATATTACCAATTCTTTGACATTCATCACAAGACAAGACAAACTTACGAGCATCTTTGAAGAGAGTAGGTCAATAAAAACCGGATTGCAATACCTTATGTGCAGTTCTATCTCCAGCGTGGTCTCCTCCATATGATTCAGAGTGACACTTGCGTAGGATCTGTTCCTGTTCATGCTCAGGTACACAACGTCTAATAACACCATCTACTCCTTCTTTATAAAGGTGTGGGTCATCCCAGAAGTAATGTCTTAAATCATAAAAGAACTTTTTCTTTTGCTGGTATGTGAAACTAGGTGGTATAAATTTAGCAACAATGTAATTAGCATAATCAGCATACCAAGGAGCAGTACGAGAAGCATTAATGACCGCTAATTGTTCATCAGGAAAGCTATCATCAATAGGTAGTGGGTCATCAAGAACATTCTCTAACCTAGACAAGTTGTCTGCAACGGGGTTCTCAGCTCCCTTTCTATCAATAATATGCAAATCAAATTCTTGGAGCAAGAGAACCCATCTAATAAGTCTAGGCTTAGCATCTTTCTTTTCCATAAGATATTTAATAGCAGCATGATCAGTGTGAATAGTAACTTGGGAGTCAACAATATAAGGTCTGAACTTATCACAAGCAAATACGACTGCTAAGAACTCTTTTTCAGTAGTAGCATAATTTCTCTGGGCAGTATCAAGAGTTCTACTAGCATACTGGATAACATTCAATTTCTTATCAACTCTTTGCCCTAGAACAGCACCTACAGCATAATCACTAGCATCACACATAATTTCAAAGGTAAATTCCAATCAGGTGGCTGAACAATAGGTGCAGTGATCAAAGCTTTCTTAAGTATTTCAAATGCTTCTACACAATCATCATCAAAGACAAAAGGAATATCTTTTTGCAATAAATTAGTCAGAGGCCTAGAGATTTTAGAAAAGTCCTTAATGAACCTCCTATAAAAACCGGCATGACCAAGGAAACTTCTTATACCTTTTATGTCCTTGGGACATGGCATCTTTTCAATAGCATCAACTTTAGCTTTATCAACTTCAATACCTCTCTCGGAAATCTTATGCCCCAAGACAATGCCTTCATTAACCATAAAGTGGCACTTTTCCCAATTCAAGACGAGACTAGTGTCTTCACATCTCTGCAAAACTCGATCAAGGTTGCTCAAGCAATCATCAAAAGAGGATCCATAAACGGAGAAATCATCCATGAATACCTCACAAATCTTTTCACAAAAGTCAGAGAATATAGCCATCATGCATCTTTGAAAGGTAGCAGGTGCATTACATAAACCAAAAGGCATACGTCTATAAGCAAAAGTACCGAAAGGGCAAGTAAAAGTAGTTTTTGATTGATCCTCCGCTGACACAGGTATTTGAGAGAAACCAGAATAACCATCTAGAAAGCAGAAATGTGTATGTTTGGATAGTCTTTCTAGCATTTGATCAATAAAAGGTAAAGGGTAATGATCTTTCTTAGTAGCTTTATTTAATTTACGGAAATCAATTACCATCCTATAACCTGTAATAATTCTTTGCGGGATCAATTCATCTTTATCATTAGGAACGACAGTAATACCTCCCTTTTTAGGAACGCAATG